>NC_051154.1:46667188-46813399 GCF_013339745.2 Dermacentor silvarum | reverse complement strand
TTTTAATTTGACTACTTTCGGACACATCACACATAAAGGTAAGAAAAGAAAAACTTTGAACGCTAGGAATAAGCTGTTACCCAGTGCCTTGCGGCTGGACTTTATCAAAATCATCGTTCGTGAAATTCGGCATTCATGAATGCCGGCATTCATGAATGGCGGCATTCATGAATGAACGCCGGCATTCGGCGTTCATTTTCGGCAGCAGTGGTTGTGGCCTAAAGTACGGTCCTAACCGTTGTCTGAATTCTTGCGCAGATTACGTAGCATCTGAGCTCAAGGAACAGCACAGCGACAGCACCCACTATCAAGACGGACACGTGTGCAGCTGGCTACCATTGCATCGTGACGACTGCGTGCGGTGGATACCGGCGAAGACAAGCCTTCTTAAGCGGCTGGCTCTGGGCGGCGTTCTTCATTTCGGCAGCAATGGTTGTGGCCTAAAGTACGGTCCTAACCATTGTCTGAATTCTTGCGCAGATTACGTAGCATCTGAGCTCAAGGAACAGCACAGCGACAGCACCCACTATCAAGACGGACACGTGTGCAGCTGGCTACCATTGCATCGTGACGACTGCGTGCGGTGGATACCGGCGAAGACAAGCCTTCTTAAGCGGCTGGCTCTGGGCGGCATTCTTCATTTCGGCAGCAGTGGTTGTGGCCTAAAGTACGGTCCTAACCGTTGTCTGAATTCTTGCGCAGATTACGTAGCATCTGAGCTCAAGGAACAGCACAGCGACAGCACCCACTATCAAGACGGACACGTGTGCAGCTGGCTACCATTGCATCGTGACGACTGCGTGCGGTGGATACCGGCGAAGACAAGCCTTCTTAAGCGGCTGGCTCTGGGCGGCATTCTTCATTTCGGCAGCAGTGGTTGTGGCCTAAAGTACGGTCCTAACCGTTGTCTGAATTCTTGCGCAGATTACGTAGCATCTGAGCTCAAGGAACAGCACAGCGACAGCACCCACTATCAAGACGGACACGTGTGCAGCTGGCTACCATTGCATCGTGACGACTGCGTGCGGTGGATACCGGCGAAGACAAGCCTTCTTAAGCGGCTGGCTCTGGGCGGCATTCTTCATTTCGGCAGCAGTGGTTGTGGCCTAAAGTACGGTCCTAACCGTTGTCTGAATTCTTGCGCAGATTACGTAGCATCTGAGCTCAAGGAACAGCACAGCGACAGCACCCACTATCAAGACGGACACGTGTGCAGCTGGCTACCATTGCATCGTGACGACTGCGTGCGGTGGATACCGGCGAAGACAAGCCTTCTTAAGCGGCTGGCTCTGGGCGGCATTCTTCATTTCGGCAGCAGTGGTTGTGGCCTAAAGTACGGTCCTAACCGTTGTCTGAATTCTTGCGCAGATTACGTAGCATCTGAGCTCAAGGAACAGCACAGCGACAGCACCCACTATCAAGACGGACACGTGTGCAGCTGGCTACCATTGCATCGTGACGACTGCGTGCGGTGGATACCGGCGAAGACAAGCCTTCTTAAGCGGCTGGCTCTGGGCGGCATTCTTCATTTCGGCAGCAGTGGTTGTGGCCTAAAGTACGGTCCTAACCGTTGTCTGAATTCTTGCGCAGATTACGTAGCATCTGAGCTCAAGGAACAGCACAGCGACAGCACCCACTATCAAGACGGACACGTGTGCAGCTGGCTACCATTGCATCGTGACGACTGCGTGCGGTGGATACCGGCGAAGACAAGCCTTCTTAAGCGGCTGGCTCTGGGCGGCATTCTTCATTTCGGCAGCAGTGGTTGTGGCCTAAAGTACGGTCCTAACCGTTGTCTGAATTCTTGCGCAGATTACGTAGCATCTGAGCTCAAGGAACAGCACAGCGACAGCACCCACTATCAAGACGGACACGTGTGCAGCTGGCTACCATTGCATCGTGACGACTGCGTGCGGTGGATACCGGCGAAGACAAGCCTTCTTAAGCGGCTGGCTCTGGGCGGCATTCTTCATTTCGGCAGCAGTGGTTGTGGCCTAAAGTACGGTCCTAACCGTTGTCTGAATTCTTGCGCAGATTACGTAGCATCTGAGCTCAAGGAACAGCACAGCGACAGCACCCACTATCAAGACGGACACGTGTGCAGCTGGCTACCATTGCATCGTGACGACTGCGTGCGGTGGATACCGGCGAAGACAAGCCTTCTTAAGCGGCTGGCTCTGGGCGGCATTCTTCATTTCGGCAGCAGTGGTTGTGGCCTAAAGTACGGTCCTAACCGTTGTCTGAATTCTTGCGCAGATTACGTAGCATCTGAGCTCAAGGAACAGCACAGCGACAGCACCCACTATCAAGACGGACACGTGTGCAGCTGGCTACCATTGCATCGTGACGACTGCGTGCGGTGGATACCGGCGAAGACAAGCCTTCTTAATCGGCTGGCTCTGGGCGGCATTCTTCATTTCGGCAGCAGTGGTTGTGGCCTAAAGTACGGTCCTAACCGTTGTCTGAATTCTTGCGCAGATTACGTAGCATCTGAGCTCAAGGAACAGCACAGCGACAGCACCCACTATCAAGACGGACACGTGTGCAGCTGGCTACCATTGCATCGTGACGACTGCGTGCGGTGGATACCGGCGAAGACAAGCCTTCTTAAGCGGCTGGCTCTGGGCGGCATTCTTCATTTCGGCAGCAGTGGTTGTGGCCTAAAGTACGGTCCTAACCGTTGTCTGAATTCTTGCGCAGATTACGTGCCATCTGAGCTCAAGGAACAGCACAGCGACAGCACCCACTATCAAGACGGACACGTGTGCAGCTGGCTACCATTGCATCGTGACGACTGCGTGCGGTGGATACCGGCGAAGACAAGCCTTCTTAAGCGGCTGGCTCTGGGCGGCATTCTTCATTTCGGCAGCAGTGGTTGTGGCCTAAAGTACGGTCCTAACCGTTGTCTGAATTCTTGCGCAGATTACGTAGCATCTGAGCTCAAGGAACAGCACAGCGACAGCACCCACTATCAAGACGGACACGTGTGCAGCTGGCTACCATTGCATCGTGACGACTGCGTGCGGTGGATACCGGCGAAGACAAGCCTTCTTAAGCGGCTGGCTCTGGGCGGCGTTCTTCATTTCGGCAGCAGTGGTTGTGGCCTAAAGTACGGTCCTAACCGTTGTCTGAATTCTTGCGCAGATTACGTAGCATCTGAGCTCAAGGAACAGCACAGCGACAGCACCCACTATCAAGACGGACACGTGTGCAGCTGACTACCATTGCATCGTGACGACTGCGTGCGGTGGATACCGGCGAAGACAAGCCTTCTTAAGCGGCTGCCTCTGGGCGGCATTCTTCATTTCGGCAGCAGTGGTTGTGGCCTAAAGTACGGTCCTAACCGTTGTCTGAATTCTTGCGCAGGTTAGTGCGTTAGTAATTTTTTCATAGTCCTTCACAAATACCCTCTTTGCCACCACCACTGCTGCCTTTTCGCTGTGTGTTTTACTGCTTGTGTTTAGTGCTCTGTGTGTTAAACCGCGATGCCGACTAACGCTGAGCTGGCAAAGGAAATCGAAGTACTCCGTTCTGAAGTCGCAGAGATGCGCCAAAGCCTGATAGCTTTTAACGACTTGTACGAATCTGTTAAATCAAGGAATGACAGTCTTGTGCAAGAAAACAAATCCCTGAGGGATGAGAACAAGTCCCTCGTGGATAGTAACAAGAACCTTACGCAAAGAGTTGGTGACCTAGAGCAGTACTCGCGGCAAAACAATGTGGAAATTAAGGGCATCCCAAAAACAGACCGAGAAAACTGCCTGTCAATTGTACAGGTCTTGGGCGAAAAGATCGGCTGTCCTGTGGCTGCTGCTGATAGAGATATTGTTCACCGCGTACCCGCTAAACAGGGAACCAACATCATAGCACGATTCTGCTCAAGGACAAAAAAGGCTGACTTTGCATCCAAAGCACGAAAGGCCCGACTCACTACGACCGCTATTGGGCTCTCGCATAAGCCACCGACATCTATTTTTGTCAACGATCATCTAACACCGGAAAATAAGCGACTTTTTGCGCAGGCGCTTGAACTTAAGAAATCTAAAGGTTGGAAATTTCTGTGGACCGACAACTGCGCTATCAAGGCCAGAAAGTCGGAAGACAGTCGTGTGCACCGAATTTCCTCTGTGACTGATCTAACTATCTTCACGTAATCACCTGTCGTTTTCTTAGCACGCTCTGATCTTCACAATTCATCATGGATGAGTCTGTTTTTTCACTTGATCAAACTAATTCTTTGCTGAAACACAAGCAGCCCTCGTTATCTTTAGTACATCTTAACATCCGCAGCATTCGTAGGCACCACGATGATCTTATCACGTTTCTTTCCATTCTGGACCACGCTTTCTCTTTCATTTGCCTGTCTGAGACGTGGTTGTCGTCACATGACGGAAATTTATATGGTATTCCCGGTTATACTTCCGAATACTGCCATCGCGGAGGACATCGCAGTGGCGGTTCGGCCATATTAGTAAATTCAAGACTGTCAAATAAACGCCATCTTGACCTCACTTTGTGCACCTCTCTCTGCGAATCTGTTTGGTTGGAAGTAGATCAAAGTAACTTACAATCAAGCAGTAACTTGTTGCCGACCAATCGTAATATTATAATTGCGTCCGTCTATCGCTCACCTTCGTCTTCTTATATTGAGTTCTGCAGAGAATTCGAGCAGTTACTGAACAAGGTAATTGACGAGAACAAGGATATTATAATTTGCGGTGACATTAACATCAATATAATTGACCCTAACAGTCAGTCATGCTCCGAGTACGTTAGCACTTTTCTTAGCTGTGGATTTTCTTCGCTAATTCATACTCCAACTCGGTGTGAACAAGGTGGTTCTAGCACTTTAATAGATCATATCCTTTCCAGCTTACCTACTGATAATACCACGGCCAGTGTATTGAACTATGATATAACAGATCATTATCCCATATTTTTTGCGCAGGCTCCGTAACATCTAGTCTATCTAGAAAAAACACCAGGTCATTCTTTGATTCAGATAAATTCATTCACCTCATCCGTGCGACTGACTGGACTGACGTGTTTCAGGAGCAATGCGCAGAAAAATCTTTTGCATCTTTTTCTGCGAAGATATCAGAGTGTACTAACTTATGCATAACTAACTTCACCATGACGCGCTGGTTCAGTACACCAAGAAAGCCTTGGATTAGCAACAGTTTAATGCGGTCCATAGTAAAAAAAGACAACCTTCGCAAGAAGCTCAAAGCTCAGCCATTTAATAACACATTGCGTTCACGATTCAAAGCATATTCAAATGCACTTGCAGCCACCCTAAAATGTGCTAAGCGTAATTACTACGAAAACAAGATTAGACAAAATGGAAACGACACCAGACGAAACTGGCAAGTTATTAAAGAATTTTTAAATGCTTATACCACCGATAATGGCATATCATGCGTCAGCTACAACTCAGTTAATTTAACCGACCCTAAGGACATCGCAAACGCTTTCAGTAACCATTTTAGCACTCTAGATGATCTACAGCATGAACCACCGTTACCTAGTTTACCACGCAGTCCCTATTCATTTTACTTATACCCTACAGCTTCACTAGAAGTTTGTAGTATCATAACATCTCTCAAAACAACTGGTCCTGGCCTTGATCTCATCCGACCGTCGAACATTAAGCTTGTGCATAAAGAAATTTCACCGGTACTTGCCGACGTTATAAATAAATTATTTAAAGATGGTGTCTTTCCCAAAAGCCTCAAAATGGGTAAGGTAATCCCAATTTTTAGAAAAGTTAATCGTGAGTGTTTGAATAATTATCGTCCTATTTGTATTTTGTCTGTTTTTAGCAAGGTAATTGAAAAACTTATTCACAAACGTTTAACTAATTACTTATCCAAATTTAAGCTATTATCTCCTTATCAATTTGGTTTTAGAGAGCATTTGTCAACTGAACTTGCACTTATTACGTTTACTGACAAAGTTAAATTAGCTATAGACGAAGGCCTATTAGTCGGTGCTCTCTTTATTGATTTCACTAAAGCGTTCGATACAATTAATCACCTCATCCTCCTACACAAACTAGAATCTTATGGCATTTCTGGCCCGCCTTTGCAGTTAATTCGTGACTACCTAACAGACCGACCACAAATAGTCCAAGTGAATAGTTCCTTCTCTTCACCTCAAATTATTAATAGAGGCGTCCCTCAGGGATCAATACTTGGGCCATTGTTATTTTTATTGTTCATTAATGATTTGCCTCAAATATTAACGCATGCTCACTGCCTTCTCTATGCTGATGACACAACCATTTTCGTATCCGACAAAAATTCCGCCACACTACTAAACAAACTAAACAATGATCTCGCTAATGTGCATGCATGGTGCCTGAAAAACACATAATACATGAATCCATCGAAGACAACATTTATGGTATTTCATTCCCCTCAAACATTATTCATAGATTCCTTAGTTGTATCACTTAACAATCACATAATTACAAGATCTGGGTCAACCAAATTTCTCGGCATTATCTTAGATGAACACTTAAAATACAACCGCCATGCCCAATCTCTTGTTCAAAGAATTTCTTTTGGCATTCACGTTATTATCAAATCGCGCTCTTTTTTTCAGCCAAGCATTATCTTGTCTTTGTATTACGCGTATATTCACAGTCATCTTTCATATTGCCTGTCGTCATGGGGTAATACATACTTCACTCATCTCCACGAACTAGAAGCTTTACAAAAGCAAGCGGTACGATTGATGACATTCAACCTTTTACATCTCACTCTGCTCCCATTTTTCGTTCCCTAAACCTTCACCCCTTGCGCATGCTACTCAATCATAAGCTGTTGCTAATAATGTTCCGCCTCATAAATACGGAGTTAGCTATTGAAAGTTTTACCCGTACTGACCTCACTAATATTAATAACACAAGGTTTTCCGCACGTCGCAATTTGCTCCTTCCTAAAATTCGAACTAACTATGGGAAACTTACTGTCATGTTTTCAGGTATATCATTGTGGAATTCGATTCCGTCCGATATCAAATCATGTGCATTTGAAGCCTTCAAGCGTAAAACTAAGGCATATTATATTAACTCATTACAGAACTCCTAGTATTTTTATTGTGCGATGTAAACGTTATTAAATATATTTGTATTGCACTGTTCCTAATTTTCTTTTTATATTTTTAATTGTTTTTTCTGTCCCTATCAATTACATTACAGCATTGCTTGTTCCCCATGCTACCACCACCTAGTTTCGTATTAAAACGCTGTTTTTTTTCTTCCCGATGAAGACTTTTCTGTGTTGCATGTTCTACATACTACAACCACATTTTTGTACTCAAAGCTCTGTTTCTTCTTTTTTTATCCTGTTTTTTTTTTCCTTTTTGTTTGTTTTGTTTTTGTTTTCGCTGACAAACACAACCTTTGTATGATATGTAGCCTGCTACTGTTGCCACAATTGTATTAACCCCCATTTGTTTCCTGTTTAGGTCCCCCCGACAGTTTTTACTTCGGGACCTCCGATTTTGCAATTATACTTCACCTGTTATATTTTTTGTACTACTGATGAAAATAAATTCAACTTCAACTTCAAATATATACTGCATGCGAAAAGGTGCACAGGGGCGCTGGCTAGATATACACTAGCGTCACTTGCCTTCACTATAATCGATGGGATGAAAGCGCTACCATCTTCAGTTGGCGCAGAGCTCTCGTCAGACTGCTAGAGAAATGAGGGAGGGGGAAGGGGGCAAAAAGCAATAATCATCCAAATACTTCCGGCACATTCTGACTGTCGTTGTTCTACAACTGGAGCATACAGTGGAAACGAAAAGTGAGCGCTTACGTATGGGATCTCAGACATGGGTCCAGCGAACACCTTGATCTTCAAATCAGTTTCCGTCTTCTTTCGCCCAGGAAAAACTATCAAGAAAGAATAAAATTTAGTTTTATTTCCGGCTCCAATTATCCACCCCACAGCGCACAGTCCGTCGATCGTCACTGTTGTAAAAAACAAAAACAAAAAAAAAAACAACGTCAAAAGCATGCTAAAATCATTGCGACACAAAGAGCAGTTAAGGGCTCGTACAAGCTTGTAGAACGAGGCGGCGTTGACAAGTGCCCAGAATCTCGAATCAGCGGCCCAACGTACGCGCATCAGGTTGTATATAGTCACGATCTTTCGTTCACATTCGGTCTACTTCACATTCATTTACGCTAGCCGATTAGCTCGCTATAGCCCCTATACTAATAAATTACAAGAAAAACTTGCGCAACGACAGTATGCCAATCACTGAATCATGAAGTTCTCAGACGCACAAACGCACGCGTGCTGGAGCATAAACTTTAAAAAAAAATCGACGACCGCAGTTATTACTGTCGTCGTTTCGGCACTGAAGTATATGAGTTGCGTTTTCTAACAAGCGGCCGCGACACCGGCGGAAGGAGACGGTCAATCCTCCGTCGCCTTGCAAAACGCTGTATGAACTTACTCCTTTACAAAGTTTCTTAGTCTGCGTGTATGATACGGCCCGCGCAGAGTAGACCAAGTGTCTCCTGCCGTGGACGTTTTTCTATAAAGGAATTCAAATGCATTCCATCACTATATATGAATCTGTTCAAGAGGGGGGACAACGCGAGCTCGAATTACGCAATGTCGCTGCGCTGTCACATTTTGCGAGCGGCGCTGTCTTCTGCGACAATAGAATGCGAATGTGGTGTCTTCAATTTCAAGCGTCTCACTGCAGAAGGTGCCCAAAGCGCAGAAGCTTCTGCGAAGCTGCCGCGGCAACCTTTATCTTTTCACGCTGTTCTGTTTTCACGAGCTCCACAGGCCGCGCCCGCGCATCCAGTAAAAGTGGGCGTCACACCAAAGCATGAATGTCAAGCAAGAGTTACAGTGGACATCTATCTACACAAAGGGGGGCCCGATCGAGAAGTAATATAAGCGTGAATAACATGAATAGGTGGCCGCAATCGCCCCATTCATGCAAAAAAAAAAAGAAAGAAAAATGGGCTTTGCTCCGAAGTCGTGCATGCGGCGCGTTATTTATAACGCCAAATAGCTAGAAGAAAGTAGCTCCTGACACGGTTGGGTATTCCAAAGAGGGATAAAAGAAAATACAGCAACGATGTTCATGTGTGGAGCTTTCTGGCTTGCTGACAAGACAGAACTTATCGCTACCTCCATGTGGCCCAGTACGGACATATCTCCGCAATGGCGCAATAGCAGCGCTACAAGGCAAACTAGCAATCGTATTGCCAAACCTTTCGAATACGGTTGCGCTAAATAAGTAAATATTTGTGCACTATCTATGTAAACAAGCAAAGTAAGTGTTGGTAGGATCATAACAAGTGACCGTAAAGGGCTGAAGCCCGAGACACTATTCGCACAGCATTTCGTACGTTAGAGCGGTGTATAAGAACATACGCTAGCGAATGCTGATTGCGAAGCACACGGCCAATGACAAACGGCTCTTACGAAGGAAAAGCTTCGCGAATTGGGCCTCTGATTGAGAGCGCTTTCGTTTGTCCCTACACCGAATGGCCACGGCGCTCCGCCTTACGAAACGATCTTGTACATTAGGGTCTTTGTGAAACAAGGACCATATTTTGTAAGGAGTCTCTTTGATTCTATTCGTCTCGTATCATCCGTCGCTCCAAGTGGCCAATCCGCGTGATAAGGTCGGCGTGGCGGCGCACGGGTCAATTACGAAGGACAACATGTATAATAAAAAAAAGGATTATAAAATCTGACCTCAGGCAACAGATTTGTCGACGTCTATTTTACGGATATCGCATACTATCGATTAAGCGCCCGTACTATCCACATCCGTGTACAGGTAGGTCATACGTTCTGACGTTGTTACCTGTAAAGACTGCAGTGGACGATGCTCAAAACGTGCCACCATCGGTAAACCAATTTCATCTATGTATAGAGGTCAGTCGCTGGGAAGCAAAAATAAACGGGTCACCCTCTCGGGCCATCCTGGAACCATAAAGGATCAGAATGTAAGTGATAAACAAATATTTTCTTTTCTCTCTCCTTCTTTCTGTCATATGTAAGCGACCGTCCGCACTGATGTTGACAAAGTTAGTCGGACTGCCGGCGTCGTGACCCAGTTAATTATATCAATCGTCGATACACCATCGTCGTCATCGTGCTGCCATGCCGTCTACCAAAACATGTCGACGATGATTTGTGCCGCCATCATCAAACACCGTTATAGACATCAGCAGTATATTTCGGAAATGAGCGGCCAGTCGCGCGGCAATCTTGCGTGTATACGCGGGCTTCTCTCACGCTCGGAAAAACACTTCTATGTATCACGTATTAAGCAACAGAAAGCTGTAACGGGAGTTCTTCATGTTGCTCTACAATTTTCTCATTTACATTTTTCATCTAATTATAATATTTGAGAAGTTGATTTATTAAGACTAATTACGTAATTAGGCGGAATGCAAAAATAATCTGAGTATCTCCAAGCGATGGCAAACAACATTACCTTGGTTCTGTCCAGCTATATGCGTGGCATTTGAATATTTTTAAAGTTCGGCTCGTGAAACACCCTGTATACACAGTAACAGTAGGAAGAAGCGCACTCGTATTTCGTCATATAGCAGATTCCCATACGCGGCCAATAGCAGCCGCGTCCCTTGACCCTTTTTGACCCTTTTCGCGGAGCAGTTTGTTCTAGAGAAACGAGATGGCGCACGAATACGAAACCATTACCGCTTCTACCTTGCTTCTGTGCGATCGACTGTCGGAAATGCAACTGAGTTTTCGCTAACGCACTGTGCTCCATTCATGCTGGATTGAATCATGTGGAGTGAAGGCATGTGCAGTAGTTGGCTGCCAAAATAGTGACTGGCATATTAAGGAAGGTAATAAATATGTGGGGCCAAGTTCGCGGACCGCTGCTGAAACTGTCCGTACGTGTTTCCAGCACATCGAGATGTACGGCTTTCCTCGAAGATACAGAAATTTGCTCATCCGCCAGCGTTGTATCGCTAACCTTCAAAGAAAGGGCTTCAGCACCGGTACGTCGGCAAGAGTGAGTACCCCTCGTAAACAATGATAAAGGGAGTAGCGCCGCTTCCTGTCATAACAGGTTTCACGCACAGTATCTACACACATCTATTCCAACTGGCACGGAAACTTACGCCCACTCTTTCGCCAACGTGTCAAGAATAAGTGAATGGGCGCACACTTGAATATATGCGCACTATATACGCACAACAAATGACGGTATACTGCACCAATAGCACACGAATGGTTGAAGCTGAATGTTTCGTGACGGTCCACAAGAGTAAGCGAGTTACGAGCGAGTCTTTGCTACAACGTATTACAAAGTACGTACATAACAGCTACGTTTCATCTCTTGTGCGCCTCAAGAACACATCTAACTGAACTGAGCACACCCGCGAGCGATTAGGCAGAAAATAATCAGATAGTTGCCGCACCGAGGAACTTCACTGAGTCAGAAACTGACAAGCCACTGCTTCAAAATATTTGCCAAATAAACAACGAACAGCAAAACACGCTAACCCAGATTCAATTCATGAGCGAAAAGTTTGGATAGCTTGGAATACATATTTAGCCCCGCTTTTAGAGCAAGCACCATATACGCTGCTCGCGCCGTTTGGACGTAGCTTAATCAGCTCCGAAAGCGCTTTTGCATTTCTCTGAAGCTGTGGCCAAAGCTTCGTGTCGTCCACCCAATCACTGTCTACGATATCTCCCGAAACAGAGGTTTGCTAAGCCGCACCGGCTTCATAGATATCCATTGTAAACACGGAGGCAGTTGAGGCAAGCAATGGACGCGTCACCACGTGATCAAACATGGCAGCGCCCAAGGGATCACTGCGAAAAGGGTCAATAGCACCAGGAAAAGAGTGAGGAGAATGCTTCAGTTGAAATGAGAGTGTTTGAGAAAAAGGTGACTACGCGCTCCGCTTGCGGGCACCACGTGCCTAACATGACTGCAAAATTTGGCTGAGATGTTCATAGCAACGTACGCTATTTGTGGACTGTGTTTTTTTCACCAAGCCCGAGCGGTGGTTCGGGACCCTTTTAAAGGAGCTTTTACTCGCCGTAGGAGAGTACTTCTCGAATATGTAGATTGCTTTACCTGCTTTTCGAGCGAAGCTTGTATGCGCTAGTCTGCGCCGGCGATGTAACGCTAAATAAGCTGCTCTCAGAGCTGCACAGGTGACCAGCACGCGCTCCTGCCACTGCTCCCACGTTCGTCGTCATCTGCTTCCACAGCTGGCTGCGTTGCCGCTAATCATTCGTGCGTAGAATTTCACTTCTCTTCTGCCGTCGTAATGAGGAGGCCGCGTTTACGGGGGTATGAGCCATTGCTTAAGGGGGTATGAGCCATTCATTGTCTTACGTAACGGAAAGATTTAAGTTTGAAGAAATATCATGGAAATCCATCCAGAATGAACGCTCTCGGGAAAGGGCTCGTCGTCAACACGATTCTAGCGTGAGGGCTTTCGAAGCCCAGGTGAAACGTCAGCGAAGAGCCGCCGACCCCGAGTTGCGGGAGCGCTATGTTGAGGCCAAACGTCAGCGACGCCTTGCCCTCCAGGAACCCGACAACGGTGATGCACGCCTCGGCAACGCTAGCGCCAACTTCCCCGCTGAGACGGCCAGGTTTCAATGCGAGTTTCTCAACCAGAACTTCGGAGCCAGCTGCAGTGCGTGTGACCGATTGTGGTTCGAGAACAACGTGATACTCGTCAGTGCAATTGGTTCGGGGGAACAACGAAGAAACACACGACAAGCTCCGCTTACCCTTATTTCCTCGACCGGAGAAGGGCTACTAATTTTATTTAATTGTCTTTCTTCTATTTACTTGTGTTCACTTGCCAATATAAAGCGTTTTTAAATTGTTCGCTTGTGTTTGCCTTGTGTGATAACTTACCGTTCCCACTCCTGCTACAGCCCTTAATATGGCTGCAGTACATGTAAATAAAACAAATAGAAATAAATAATATAGGGGCGCGAAGTAAAATTCGTCGAAACCCTTAAATTTGGTAAAACACTGACGAGATTATAGGCGTATTACCGAGAGGGGGGGGAGGGCGAGGAGGGCAAGGGGAGCGCTTACCTCCTCGCCCACTTTTGACATTGAGGGGCGGGGAGGAAAGTATGCCATTGGCTCCATCCCCATTTTTCAAAACTGCCAGTGAGGCTGCACGTTGGCAAGCCCAACAAAACAGCTGAGGCCAAGACACGTAGGTAGTGCTTTTGTATTACGTATCTCCCGCTCTCCGCATCTCCTGGCAGTGAATATTATCTTTCGTGCCTCGCCACGACGCGCCTTGCACGCCTGCGTTGCCGATTTGGCTGCCGATGAACGGTTCCCGCGAATACAATTTTTAGGCTCGCGCCGTTTACATCATTCCGAGTTCCTTGGGGCCATCTAACCAACTTCTAAAACACAAAAGCCGCGCTGGTAAATTATTATAAATTGCGGGTCCCTAATCGTTCGCCATCTGTGATTGGTAATCACCTCTATTAATTATAACGTAACACTTTTCCAACAATAAAGGGAGACAGACAGATTCGGAGGCTTCGCGGCCTCCTCCTCCACACACACACACACACACTTCGGAACTAGTCGGTACGCCACCGGACGATATTAAACCTTTAACTGGTAATATCGGCAGCTTAATAATATCGTTGACCTAAAAAAAAGCGTCTGCAAAAACTAGACAAATCCAAATATTAGTATGTGCCTTTCAATTTACCTTTATTTATGTACCTGCTCAACAGTGGTATTCAATAAAACGTCGAGCGTGAGCAGCAGCAGATGTATTGCTCACAAAACCTGAAGGCTTCGTCGTTATCTTCTTAGCGCACGTGGTGGTCATATTCTCGCCAATGCGATTTTTTTTTTTCTTCCTTTTTTAAGCAAGCTCTTATTTCTTAACTCCATAAAGGTACATCTCACGAACACGCATTGACCTTGCAAAAGCAAGTGCCAGAGACCAGTTTTGAACCCTACATTTACCTTTCACCACTTGGTCAACAATAATTTTGACCTTCTGTATCTCGCTTAGTTTTTAGAGAAACCATTTAATATTTCAATTGGTATGTATCTGAGCAAAGTAAAGGAGAACTAAAGCAATGAAACCATTCTAGGTCATGTCTTTCTTATCTGGCCAGTTAAAGGGTTAACCTCTAAGAACGCCTAGAGTAACGGATTTCACGGAAAAAAGAAGAAACGAGACACTATTTGTCCAACATAAAAGTGCAAAATATCCTTGTTTACAGCGTTTTCCAGTGAATCACTGTTTTCCACTTGAACTTCCGGAAGCCTTAACTCATCATATTTTACTGTGGGCTGTGGTTTTCTAATTCATCGACAATGTGTCGAATTTTTTTTCCTATGGCAGTTAATTGACCGGGATTCGATTCAATGTCCCCTGCCAGTAAGAACATTTTGAAGACAATGTGGGCCGATGCCGCAGGTATAAGTTCAGTCTAAAACAGTTCCAGCAGAACCCATGTAACGATGACTGTAGATGTTAATTAGACTGACATTCAAGCAATGGTAGTATCCGCGCAAACGAGAAGGCCCATGAGGCTTCGCGAGTTCTACTTTTCTACCACTCCACCTTACGGTCGTCTGCACCTTCTGCAACCGCGCCGTCCAACTCAGCCGGATTCCCACGAGCCTGGTTAAGTACAGCGCACCCTTAAGAAGCAACGACAGAGGTACCTGCGAGAAGGTGTACCTCCGAAATGCAACCCACTGCCTCCTGGCTTACCCCGTGCCGAACAGGTGCTTCTGTTGCGGCTGCAGTCTGGCTTTCCCCCATGCCAAGCGTGCTAGAAACGCGGCGCACTTTACGAGAGATGTCTGGCCGAGGCAAGACAGCAAGATGTGTGCGCTGACGAAGACGCAGTACATGGCGCCAACCCCATCTGCGGCCACACTTGCCCGAACAGCAAGCAACCCGTGTTTTCAATTCAAAAAGATGGGAGCACTTGGATCCGCGCCATGCCTTTGAAAGATTTTGTGCAGACGTCTTACACCAATGTACGACTTTTTTTTTTTTTTTTTTTTTTTTTTTCAGTCTGGCAAATCGAAGAGCGATCATTCTCGCCACTCGTCTTATCCCTTTTAAATGCGGTCTTTAAGGGCGGTGCTCTTCGCCGTTGCTGCAGGGAAAAAAATAATTTCCGCGTAAATTAGCGTCTGATGCGTCGGATGGATTAGCGGCCTATACGCGTCATACGCTATTCTCGAACACAGCATGTTGTAGCTGGGACAGTCCTTTTTTTTTCTTCCCCTGATATCTCGGCTCACGTAGTTTGCAGCTAGTGTACGTTTACTAGCAGAATAGTATGCTATATATAAAATTCCATATTCTTACGAGAATTTAATTTTAAATTTAAGATAGCGCCCTTAAGCACAGTGCTTGAAAGAGGGAGCCTCGCATTTCAGAAGTAAAATAGCGATCACGACGACGGTAAGTCGCTGCTCACACGTGTTGTGCTTATGAGCAGGTGAGCGCGGTTCATTTTCCCGCTTAGGAGTTACGAGCGGAAGACATCGTCCACGGACAGGGAGAGCTCTGGAGGTTGAATTTCCAGTGCCCCGCTTGCGAGATGACACTGTACCAATATTTTTCCTTGGGTGCGCGCGCGTCATACCTTTCAAAGCCAGAACACAGCCGACGCGAAACCGTGAACGGAAGCCTGCGAAAATCTTCACTTGGGCCTTCAAAAACATGTGGCAACGTACAAAGCGCAGCAGAAAGAGTCATGTTTCTTAACTCCTTAGGAACTGAATGTGCGCCTCCAAATAACCTTGCTGCCAATGTGCAGGTCGCACCTCGGGCCCGCGAAGGCTAGGCGATATAGTCGGCCGGCGGGCCTCGACGTGGCCAACGTCATATCACGTGAGGCTCAGGCCATACAATGGTTCGAAGGACGTGTTCCTATTACACCGGTTGTAGAACCTGCTCCTCGCAGCGCACTTACCACTCCTGACACATCTCGTATTAGATAAAAGAGCCATTTCATAGAAAATATATTTAATTAATCAATGTCCGGTGCTACCATACATCTGCGACGGTGTCGCCTTCTGTTTCCTCCTCCGGCGGCTCTGGGCTTGCCGTTGCCGGAAGCCTGATTCATCGGCGAAATAATGCCGGGCACCTCGTTCCTCTTGGACAATGCTGGTGACGCACAGCTGTCGTCAGCTTTCAAGGCCGCCCCGGGCAGCCGCCCCATGGAAGTGGGGCGGCTGCCGCGGAGTTCTTGTTCCTCAACGCAGCGGCCCCAGGTGGATGGCTCGGCCACGTGAGTCGTCGTGGTCGCCAACGGCAGCTTGTTCGACATTGCCAGTAAATGCGGCAAGTGCATGCGTCTCGCTGACGTCTTGTTCTCCTTTCGCGATATCCTCGGGTTCTGGTCCCTAGGCCGGTATGGTCCCAAGCCACCTTTGGTGGCGCCCATGGCAGCGACGGCGAGCCGTTTACTGCCTCCTCGGCGGCTCCGGGAGCGCGAGGACGTTTGATGCCATACGAAGGATCTGGACCGGCCAAACGGTGGCGGTGGAATGGGTGGATATCCGGGAGTAGTCATGTGCCAGCTGGCAGCTGCAGCAGCGGCGGCTCCCTTGGAGACGGCAGGTATGTACCGGTCCGCCATGCACCCATTCCACTCAAACTGCAATGTCTTGTCCGTTTTTGCCTGCGCGCTGGGCCCACCCTCTCCGGCACCCCCTCCACTGAAGGGAGACTTTAAGCCCTGGATAAAGTCAAGCATGGGCTTCAATTGACGATGCGTTTCTGAATACTGGGGTTAATTGTAGTTAACACAACTGAAGTGTCCGTTCCGCTCAAGCCACTGTGTGCACCGCGGTGTGTTGCGCACGCAGACTCTCAGCGAAAACGCTTCCCTGGCAGGGTGCGTCCACTTAGCTTCATTGTTTTTGCAGCCAAACGCACTGCGCGTCGCTCGCCTCTATGGAGACCTTCTAACCCTCCACGTGTGGGCCGCACGTGCGCGGTCGATATCGTGAAAGCACGGCGGCGGCGGCATGAATGCGCCTCGAATGGCTATATAATTGCTATCGCAATAAAAGAAGAAAACAATACACAGTATCCGTAAAGTCATTTTAACTATTTCCCTACCATGGGGAAAATAGGTATTTTTGTAGCTTACGGCAGTTTTTTTTTTTTTTTTTTTTCTGAAGGAACTACTGCACTAAATATTTGATGTAATACATAAAAAAGCAGAATGAATGCGCTTTTCACGCATGAAAGTTTTATTAACGAGATGTATGTCATAAATAGATATAAATTGCCAAAATCAAGATTGTGGAATGAAATTAAACAAAGTTTGTAAAGACACGCTTGTATTACAAAGAAAAAAAAACGTTACGAAAATTATGAGACATACAAAATGTATTGCCGTCTAATAGGCACCGTCACCGAAAAAAAATCAAACTCTTTCCTTGAACAGGTATTACGCTACAAAAATTTAACTGCAAGCACTACAGTTGGGCGTCGTTTGGGTCGTCGTCGCTTTCAGACTCAAAGTCCGACGAAAAGTCAGCGTCCTCCGACTCGCTGCTATTCGATGCATCGATAAGATCAGCCGCAGAAGCAGCGGAATCGCGATATCTGCATGCGACCTCCCGACGCGCGCGCGCTGCATGCTTCCAGAGCCGGACATTTTTGTTTTTGTTGTTGCCTCAAAACATGGCTCCTACCCACGAGGGGGATTGGCCACACTGGATAGATCGAAACGTACACCCAACAACGTACAAAAGGCTTTGACAATGCTTCGTTGTTATGCTATTCTAGGGACCTTAGTTATGCTTTGACGATCGAGAAACTTCGGAGCGCGTTTAAAGATCACCGCCTGGCGGGAAAAAAAAAAAAGCGATCTGCTTAGAAAACAAAAATGTAGTTTCTCCTTCTTCACGTCCGATGGCGCAGTGTGTCCGTGAGCGGCGCCGAATATCTCGAAAGCGGCGTTTCAAACCATCGATAGCGGGCTAACGACGCCCAATGGGCGCGGCACGGAAAGAGTTAAGAAACTTCAATATCGCGAAACACTTGAACTTTTGCTGTTTTACGTGCATTTTCTTCTGAGCGTCGACGAACGGTGCGCTATTATTATGTATATATACATGTCGTAATTAAAGCCAGTGATAACCGTATCACAAGAATAATTATTTAGAATTTTATGAACAAAACTCGTCTAAATTTGAATAGCCTGTCGAAGCACACGGATTATGGATTTCTTCAAACGTCGTGCTATATCACTGCGAGCTCGCATTATTCGCCGTTATTTCATTCCGTTCGAAAATACTAGATCTTAGCGGCATTTCTAAACAGCATGATAACGTAAGGTAATTTACTATTCAGGGAATAACATTAGTTTGTCTAACTTTACGCCTATATCGCTTTCAGCTGCGACAAAGCGTAAACACAGTATTGCGCAGTCGTAAATAACGCAGACAACTCGGTTCTTGCATGATGAAAAAATATGGGAAGCGGTGTACTCTTGTTGGCGATTTGCGCACTTAATAGGCCGGCGACCAGTATAGCACGCGCACACACTCTTATAATATTGACTCTTTTCGTGGCGCTCCCGTGGGCGCTGCCATGTATGATCACGTAGTGACGCGTCCATTGCGTGCCTCAGCTGCCTCCGTTGCCTCCGCATTTACAATGCAAGCGCGTGACGCCGGTGCGGCGCAGCAAACCTCCGTTTCGACGCATATCGTAGACGGTGGCTTTGAGCACGATATGGCGCTTTGACCACAGCTTTAGAGGACATGTAAGTGATTTCAAAGCTCATTACGCTTTGTCCAAACGGCGCTAGCAGCGTAAACAGTGCTTGTACTAAAAGCTTGGCTAGAAATGTATTCCAAGCTGTCCAAACTTTCCGCTTATGAATTAAATCAGGATCACTGTGCTCATTCTTTATTTGGCAAACATTTTGAAGCAGCGGCTTGTCATGTTTTAGACTCAGTAAAGTTCCTCGTTTCCTCGGTGCGGCCACCATTTTATTGTTTATTTTCAGCCTAATCGCTCACGGATGTGCTCTGCTGCGATAGATTTGTTCTTGCGGCGTACAAAGCTTCGAATGTAAATGTTCTGTACTTTGTGGTAGCTTGTAGCAAAGACGTATTATCGCTAGTCCCTCGCTTACTCTGTGGACCGTCACGAAACGTTCAACTACCAACAATAGTGTCTTATTGTCGGTGTTGTCGCCGACACTCATGCTTCGGCACATTGATTCAAGTGAGCGCCCATTCACTTATTATTGATACGTTGGCGATAGGGTGGGTGTAGGTTTGCGTGCGAGTAGGGGTGGATGTGTGTAGATAACGTGCGAGAAACTTACTATGCCAGTAAGTGGCGTTACTTCCTTTTGTAACGAGCGGTACTCACTCTTAAGTGCCGACGTTCCGGAGTTGAAATCCTTTCTTTGGAGGTTAGCTATACAGCTCAGGCGGATGAATTATCTTTTTTGATCCTCGAGGAAAGGCGTGCATCGCGAAGGGTGGCAATACAGGCAGTCCTTATGTAGTAGCGGCGACACAGTTTGATTCCATTCTTTAATATGTGAATCACTATTTTTGCAGCGAACTACCGCACACCTCTTCCCTTTTTCGTTACACATTTTGCAGCACGAACTGGGCATAGTGCATTAGCGAACACCCAGTTTGCATTTCCGACAGCTGATCGCGCAGTAGCAAGGCTGAAGCAGTAATGGTTTCGTATTCATGCGCATTCGCTGAGGCAACGTATGGCGCGCCGCCGACAGCGCCATCTCATTCCTCTAGAGGAAACTGCTCCGCGAAAAGAGTCAATACAGGGTGTCCCAGCTATCACGCAGCACGATTTAAAAAAAGAGGAACGGCGTTACGCGAAGCAAACCTAGTGCGTATTGTTTCCAGGACAGTGGAGTAGCCATCAGTAATTTTTTAGTTACTGAAATTTAATTAGGTAATTGTAATTAATTATCTAACTCGAGAATTCCTGTCCTAATTATCAAAGTGTCAATCATAAAATTGTAGAGCAACATGAAAAACTCCCGATACAGCTTTCTGTTGCTCAATACGTGCTGCATAAAAGTGTGTTTCTAAGCGTGAAAGAAGCCCGCGAATACATGCAGAATTGCCGCGCGACTGACCGCTATATATATATATATATATATATATATATATAACGCCCCTTTTCTTTATTATTTTCTACATTTATGTTTCAACCACAGCTAGTTTCCCCGATGCTGTCCTTGGCATCGTTGTCTGTCGGTTTTAAATGGGCATGATTAACAAAAATCAAGGCCCTCGGTTTCCCTTCTCTCTCGTTCACATATATACCGGGTATTTCAGCGAACACTTTCAAACATTTTTAAAAAGGTCGCCTGTGGCAGATAGCACAATTCTAGTTCATGAGCAGTTCTACTCGAAGAGGCGGAGATTACTTGCACAAAAAATTGAAATGCATCATCGACTAATTAACGAAAATTCACTAATTAAGTTTTTAGCTGAATACCCTATGGCCCAATATTGCAATTTACAAATTCTAGTCGCGGAGTTCGCAAGGCGGATCCACTTGGAACGAATTCTCAGGATGCCACCAGTTTCGAGATATTAATTCCCGAACTTCACGGAGATATGCATTTGCGTTCCAGTTAATTTCTTAACAAAATGTCGTTTTATGCAATGAAACTCAAAAGTCATATGGGAATGTCCTGCCATTCGACCCCATCTAATCCAACTACCCCAATCACAGCTGCGATCGAGCGCTGGAGCTGCAGGCCAGGAAAACGCCCTGGAATACCCTGGAATAAGGGTTTTGTACCCCTAGCTACAAATAAAATTTGATCATCATCGTCAACTAGAATCTTAATCTCAACTATTCTAAAACCTCAAGAATGTCAAAATCAAATATACGCGCTATATTTAACTAAACGAGTTCTGCGGAATTAAGTAGATGAAGTTTCTCAGGAAAATTAGCATATGTTCCTGTCGACTGTCTGGCTGTCGCAATGCCATCTGCTAAAGTTTCCTGGTTAACATTAGCATAGACCCATCGCGGTGGCCGCATTCCGACGAGGGCGGACAACAAAAACGACCATGCACTTATATATAGGTTATGCGCGTGATAATGAAACCCAGGTAGTCGAAAATATATGAAATATTAATTGATTTGTGTGGTTTGACGTCCTAAAGCAAAGATTAGGGCTTACGAGAAACGCCGTAATTTGACCACCCGGAGTTCTTTGACGCGCACCTAAATACAAGTACACCGGCGTTCTTGCATTTCGCTTCCCATCGAAATGGAGCCGCCGCAGCCAGGTGTCGAGCCCGCTACCTAAACACTGATTCACCACGGCGGCTAAGCAAGCATAAAGACAAGGACGTCATAGGGGTCATTAAATGTGTTTTAACACAAATGTAGCATTAATATCCCTGTATCTCTTCACATCCTTAGCCCCTCTCGCTTATGAATCGCACGTTTTAATTATGGGAGACAGGTGGATTCCCTTTTGGCCTTCCGTGGCTTACTTTTCTGCTGGCTTCATAGAGACATAACAAACCACGGTGTAATACGCAAAAAGAAAATTGTTTATTTAACACTATAAATGTCGCGGCACTGTCTTGGAACCGTTATTTGAGGAAATTGTCCCGTCCCAGGGTTACACGAGGGTTTGTAAAACATGACGGCCCCACCACGCACCACTAGTGCACGGCCCGCGCGCTGCTGGATCTGCATACGTCCAGTTAACCACGCGCTTAATACCAGTCGCTAGTTGAGGCACACGACCCCGGACGATATGCCCAGGTCAACGTGGTCGCTGTGCCAGGTTAGTGTGAAGTGAGGGTGTGGCGTCGAATACATTCAATGCTGCACTCAGAGAGATTCATATGGACGTGCAGGTGGCGCAATTTCAGCAGAAGCAAGGCAATTTGCCGTCCACTTGCTCTTCACGGAAAACCCCGGCGAATTTCGTGCATCCCGGGATGCCACTGACATATTCCACCACGTCGTCGTCCGTCCACCTTTCGGATCATCTACTGGCACAGCCGATGGCTCCAGCAGCTTGTCACTGCCTGCTTCCCAGGCGCAGACGTCAGGGTTCGGCTCCGGTGCAGTCGACGCTGCGTTCGCGGCAGGAATCCGAGTTGGGGGCAGCTCGTGTTCGAAGCTGGACTTACCGGCCGCAGCTGACGTAGCCGCCGCATCCCGATTTGGAGCGAGGTCGTCGACAGCCGGCGCATCATTCTTGCTGTCGAATGCCGGACGAAAATTCGGAACCACCAGTCCGGGCCGCACGTGACGGGTAGCTTGCTTGTCCGCACTCCGGAGAGTTTGGTTCCCCCAAACCGATCGAGAATGGTTCGGTCGACTCTTGCACGACGTGTCCGGCAATGACGTGCGTCATGACGCCCGCCTGGGGCGCCAGTACGGGTACGGGGTCGAAGAGCTCCGACAGGCTCCATTCGTTCACCGGAGGCAGGGAGGCGAGCGAGCGCTCCGCGCTTCCGCGACACCCCGAGCAAAACCTACATCGCCATACGCTACGCCTGCGTCCCGATGTTCGACGGGTCCCTGTGCGCACCGTCGTGAAGGTTTCTTTGCGCTGGGAGCGACAGTCATCTTCGCTCCGCCGTCGGCTACCCATCGCACTTCCTTTTGCTGTACGCGGCCCAAGCAATGGCGTCGTTGCCTTGTCGAGTTTTTTGAAGTGAGCCCGGCAGCGGTAGGGTTTACGGAGCTAACCACCCGGATGTACAATTTGCTGATGATGTCACTGTCGCGTGGTCGCGTGCGGTGGTTATTGTTTCGAGTGTATTGTTTCGAGGTTATTAGTCACTAACTCGTCCAACTGTCGATTCCACGAACCTCTAGTCTGAATTTTAACTGTCACCGGACAGACACTTCCGCCATCCCCGCCTTCGCGTCAAGTTACAACGTTTTCGCGAGATGGCTCCGCATATAGCGTATAGCATGGCCATTTGCTAGACGTTGCACTGTGTTAGGCTGCAGTATATACTACGTTTGTGCGCACAAACTATACACGACACAACCTGAACGTTGTATCAAAATGCTGCGGCAACGACGTTGCGATACCAATCTGCGGAGCGACGACCCCCGTAAAGCAATCTAAGCTTTATGACCTATAGCCTGCCCCCGACAGACGCACTAAGTATCCTGGTTTGTTTTGTCCGGAACACTGTACGGATGCCGTAGACGTACGCTCGAGACCCTCGAGATGTCGTCGTTATTACTCCTTTCGCGGCGTGTCCATTAAGAATACCGATTCCCGCGACGACGTCTTAAAGCAAGCGACGTGACGAAGGATGACAAAAAGAAGCGCCGGCCAGAAAGGCTTCGCCGATGCTGAACAGAAACGACGGCATTTCGTGAAAGTAAATAGCATGATGACTCATGTAAAGTTGGGCCATACGACACTTGTTATAAAACACACGCGCACACGAACGAACGCACGCACACACAACGCGCATGCACATACACACATACAATGAAATCAACACCCGCTGCAACGACGGTATCCGGGAAATACCATTGGCTGTATAAGTGAGCGACGAAATTGATCTATTTGCCTATTTACGCTATACACAAAGAAGATGAATTAGAGTAAACGACAACGCGTCATTACAGTGGAGCCCGATCATACGGGCTTTCCGTATACCATGCGATGCGCGCTTTTCACTGAGCTACGGCGGATGCTATCCTACCACAGACTTTCCATGGGAATCGCGAAACGCTGATTCGCAGAGGCTGGACCAACATTTCTAAATCGGCACGAAACCCTCATAAAAGCACCGCACAATACGTTTAAGGCAAGAAATTCCGCGAAAAGAACGCTTTACTTCACAGGCGCGCAAGGTTGAAGCGGACAATAGTGGCACAGTATATAAGGAGCAACGTGAGGAGGCAGCACCGCAAGGATAAAATCCTGCGCCCGGCTACACGCAACACCCACACAATTTGAAGCTGTTGTAAAGGCTCTCAAAGCTGCAAGATGCGCACAGCCAATTCTCGGGGCGACGCAATATAGTTCGGCTGGTTACTAAAACTTCCATCCATGACGTCACGGCGAACTGGTGCGGGAACTTTAAGCCGCGGCGTCGCCACCCGTATTGCGTGTTTGCGTATTTTCTGACTAATGAGAAGCCACACGGTTAAGGGGTTCCTGCGGTATTGGAAAAACGCGATTTATCTAGCCCAACTCAACCTACTTTCTTATATTTAGCGTCACTTCAATACTGTCAGCAAGTTAACCGATCGGCAAGTCATTTCGATGCGTTAAACTTATTTCTTTCTACAAAGAACACGGCGTATTTATAGTGGCTTGACCATTGCATAGCGACACGTCGCTTTAATGCTACGCAACGACGCGCAAGATATAGTAGTGCGTTGCACCTGCAGCGCAATGATGAGTAAGAGCGCCACAGTCCTCCTTCCTCGGTCTACTTCAGCAAAGGGTTCAGAAGTCACGGTCGGTTACGCCGACAGTGGTTTGAGAAGCACGGCCACAAGACTGTAGAGTCGAGACGAATCTGAATGCCTTTGGCGAGATAGTCCTTCGCCTTTCATGGAAATGACGTCCGCCTCGTTTCTTCTGCGGCACGGATCGAAGGTCATGTTTTATCCAAAGCAAAGCGAAGCAGCTGGCGCTTAACGTCCTGCAAGCAGGAGTGGGGTGCAGGTGCGAGGGCTAAGAAAACAGGCGGCACGGTCGTTATTTCCTTTTTTTTTTTTTTTTTGGAACAGCCACTGAAATTCGTGCACCGTGTAATAGCAGACACAGACACCAAGTGATCTTTCCAAAGTTCTATATGAATGTAGTACACTCGTTCCGCTGTAGAGATCATCGTCGGCCCGACGGCGTTCACAGTTTGCTTCGCGTTGAAAATCTTCGTTTCTCTTTTGAATGTTTCTACTATAAGAACTCTCAGTGTGTTTCTTTCTTTTAAAAAGATTATGTTAAAGGTTTCTCGCTCACACAACGGTGTCTCGATTCTGTACAGCGACCTTGCTTTAGCTTGACAAATATTTTTTTTCCTCTTCGTACTCTAGGGTACCTTTGCAAACGTATGGTGTCCCTGCATATGCCCCTTCGTAGTCAGCACTACATGAAAACGAAATACCCCGAGCGCAGACTACGCCCCGTCAAGCAAAATAGAGACGCCCTGTTAGAACAAGCACGAATTCGAATCCCATCCACGAAACGAGTCGCAAGGAACCAACGTTTGGTCATGACACCAAGAACAAGGATTAACGCAACCAATGTCGCCGCCTAAATACCACTATATTTTGAATTGTGGGATGTATTATTATTTTATATAGTATTATTATTTTTAGTAGTAGTAGTAGTAGTAGTAGTAGTAGTAGTAGTAGTAGTAGTAGTAGTAGTAGTAGTAGTAGTAGTAGTAGTAGAAGTAGTAGTAGCATTCAAAATAAATAACTAAATTAAAATGTATCCACTCATGGGAAGCCCCAGTACAAAGGCTGTGAACACGGAATTCTAAATCAACAGCGACGATGTCGGAAGGCACGCGCTGATCGACGGAAAAAAAGAAGTTCAGCTTTATATAGACAGTGCCGACAACTCGTTACATAAAGTATGGCGTACTAATACTACGCTTAGCCTTCAAAGTACGCAGCAGCGCACCAGCACAAGGGGGAGGTATACAAGAAGAGGAGAGACTATGCGCTCACCCTCGCTGCTGGACTTGATGGCGTTCTCCAGCCTGTTGAGCTCCTGTTCCACCTCTCTGAGCGAATACTCGCGGCTCTCCGGCGCCGCGGCCACACTCAGGCACGGGTCTGTCCCCAGGTAGCTGCAGCTGAGCTGCCCTTGCTCGGTGAGCCTCACTATCGCCCCCTGCATGCCCCTGGGAGAGAATGGCCGTCGCTGTAACTACGGTTCAGCGTTTACGGCTTAAACCACAAAGAAAAAATAAAAAAGTACGACGAATTTATTGTTCCCGCAATGCGGTTTTAACTAAATTCCGGAAAGCAAATTTATCAGAGAGCTTAAGACGGCGATCGACGCGCACTTGCGAGCTACTTGCGCTCCGATGCAAAGTGCCAGGCGAGGTCAGAGTCACATGTCAGCCTGCCACTTATTCTTTTTTATTATTATTATTTTCTGCCGCGAGAGAAAGGGGGGGGGGGGGGGGGGGGGGGGGGAGTTCTGGTACTTAGAATGATCAGTGAATTCCTGGTCCGGGTCATCGCAGGCTTCGCGATGTGGCCACTTCAGTGATGAACGAGGCAAGTTCACTGATGGTGACGCGGAGTCGTACTACCTAGTCTTTTATTTTTTTCTTATTCTCTTTTTTTTTAATCTTCGTTGGAGGTCCGTAACTACATAATCATCACGGATAATCTCTCATTCTGTTTGTGCTCCATTATCAAATGCATTAATTCTCTCTCCACATCACCGCATGGCATTGTGCCCTTGCTATATAGGCTGCTTCTCGAAAACTTGGCGAATCTCTGTATTGTGTTGAAGAGGAGGAACTGTCATAAAGCACGTTTTAGAGGCAACATAATTAGTGAACCAGATATTCACATAAAAAAAGAACAAGCCCGGCACAAAGATTTATCCACTGAAAAAAAAAGTCGGTTATAATCTATGTGGAAACACATATTTACCGAAAACAACCGAATTTTCAGGTGAAAATAAAAACCGAAAGTAGTACGCCGAACTTTAGGAAGAAGACAATCGCAAACGCTGAACCCTAGCTATAAGAAAACAGTTGCTAAGCAGTATACCACACTGCTTTTCATTTGTTCTCAGTCCTTCTGTCACCACCCTATAATATTATCCTGTTTAGTCTCCGTGCCTTGCCCTACACTCCGTATCACTAGGGATGCGTTATCTTATCGTGCTCGAGCCAACAGCGGTTACATAAACCCCAAGTGACAAAGGTTCCTTCGCCTTATGTTTTCAATATGCGTGGCGATCATTTTTTAAGTTTTACTGATTTTTTTTTAAATCACCTGTTGCAGATAACATAATTCTAGTCCCTGAGCTGCAATACTCAGAGAGGCGGACATTACCTTCACGATAAATCGAAACACATATTCAAAGAATTAACGAAAATTCACTGATGAACTATATGCGCCATCAAGCTTGCCGTAAACATTCACTGTTGTCACACTTACTTTTTTAACAAGACGCTCTTTTATGCATCGAAGCACAAAAGTAACTGTAACGTCCAAGTATGTTGTTCCAGACTTTGGGAAATATCTCGAAACCGTTGTCATCCTGGAAATTCATTTCAAGTGGATACGCCTTGCAAGCTCACCGGCTACAATCCCCAAGTTGCAATATGTGCCGTAAAGTAATTCATTAAGAAGTTAATTAGTGAATTTTCGTTAATTCGTTGAATATGTGCTTCGATTTCTTGTGCTAAGAACGTCCGTCTTTTCGAATAATCCAGCTCAGAGACAAGAATTATGCCATATGCTACAGGCGATTTTTAAAAATTCTGTAAAATTTAAGAATGATCACCCCGTATCGTATAACCAAGCTGTCATACCGTTTGTTTTTCTTCAAACCTGAAAAAAATTGGTCCACATTATCGCACCATTCTTTTTTCAAGTATCATAAAAATAGCTAACACCTCATAACAGAACACGACTGAATAATTCTGGTTTTTCCTTTTCTTCAATCAGCTAGTGGTTTTTAGGAAAACACTGCGCGCATACTTTATGCTTTGGTCATTGGTGGCAGTATTAGTGACGTAATCAGTGGAGTTCATCCAAACTGCGTTTCTCGGAATCGTAGCCAGTTGATACTTCTTGATTAAACTGTTATTCTTCTTTTTTACTTCTTTCTTCTTTTTCTTGCCTTACCGACAAGTGCGCCCATCGTATGCGTGCCTCTATCGAAGAAACGCGCACGCTTTAAGTGGTGAAAAAAAAAAAAAAACAGACCGTGTGGAAAGCACTCCTCGCAATCGCGTGGCGTCGTAAAACAAGCCCACGTGATTGCTCGGTTTGAAGCGAACGAGGTCGCACCAACTCACAGGGCAGCACGCTCGCAAGTGCGCCCATGTGGCTCTGTTCTCCATCGCCACTTCGGCGGCATCGCTTCGTCCGAAGCTCATGTATGGTACGCCACTTCTGCTGTATAAGTTTACTAAGGCTCCACCTGCTTACACACATTGCTAGTCCTCTACACAAGCGTATCGAGCACAATCAGGGTTTTTTTTTTTTTTTTTTTTTTTTTTTTTTTTTTTTTTTTTTTACATGTATACGCATTTGGCGCAATACCGATCAATCTGTGGAAGCTTAGTCAGTTGCAAATATGCAGAGGTGCGTGCGTGCGTGCGTGCGTGCGTGCGTGCGTGCGTGCGTGCGTGCGTGCGTGCGTGCGTGTGTGCGTGCGTGCGTGCGTGTTATTTTGCGCTATTCATAAGTTTGAATCATGAACCAATTAGCCAAGAGCAAATATTAGTCATTTATAAAAAGTATAAAACGCTTTTTTTTTTTTTTTTTACCCGGCCAGCCGGTTCTCCGGGCATCGAGCCCTTTATTCCATCATGTTGACCGTGTTTTCCCCAATAAAGCATTGCTGCGAACGTGCACAAGCAACAGAGTAATTGATGCGCCACAGGGCACGTCACTACTTTCTACAACGCTCGAGAGGTGTCTTGCCGAGCAATAAATGTGTGTAAACTGTCAAAAGTTTCCTTGTTAGAATTACGATGTTCGTGTCTACGTATGTGAGCATATGTGTCTATACGCATACGAATAACCCCAATCAAAGACGCCAGAAGCGCTCAATGATCTGAACGAAAAAGAAAAAAAAAAATGCTGGCTCTCCCGTAATCGAGAGTAGATGTGAGCATGAAATGGCTACCGGTCGGCAAAGCAGATTGGTGCCGCGACGCAGGCCTGAAAGCTTACTGAGCCGAAATGAACCTGTTTTGAACTGAACCTCGTTGCAAGTCTCGTCTCGGTCAAACAACCATGCGCGGCGCGCCGGACGCTGCCGGCCTGGTCACACAGCGTGGCGCCATTTCTCGAAGGAGGCGGCGCAAAACCCACGCCGTGGAACTCATGGACCACTGGCGTTGAAAAGAGCACAAGCAACCCTATCTCAGCGCCAAAAGATGACAAGTGTAGGGTGCACTGTATCTGCCTTTGGAGCATAGCTATTGGAAATGACAAACTTCAGCGTACTAGAAGTTACATGCTTGAGTGACATTGTGAACAAACATTAGGAAGAAATCGGAAGTAATATTTTTTTTTTTGTAACTTGTTTGGGCAGCAACTAGCGTATGTAATGCGGTCCTGTACAAGGGGTCAGGGGCCAGAGACCGTATTTTCTGAAGTTTTGACTGGTTGCCCGGATGTTCTCGTTTCGCTCTCGTCTTGAGTGCCCGGATAACGGCCCTGAATTTAGGCTCATGTTCTTTTGAAGGTCGCCGACAACGGGAACTAAAAGCATTTCATGCTTAAAAAAGAATGACAACCACGCAAAGTTCCAACATTCCCAACCAGGCAGATCTCTGCAGACCTTTGGCTTAAAATATCGCTTGTTTTCTTTTTCTATTTTCTCAGAAACACACCAGTCGAAGAACAAAGCGTTTTGTGCAAGTACTAAGACTTCGGGGTGTTCTGTTCAAACTAGGATGCTTTCCTTTTCTGTTTATAGATGTAAGGCTAAAGGGTATAGCTCGAGCAGCGCAACTCGTCACGATGGTCAGATCCGTTGGGCAGCATGCGTGCTACGAGCTGAACCTCAAAAACGTGAACCCCCACCGATGTTGACACGGCATATGCGTCGCAGAATCTGAGACCCGGCCGGCTGCCAAGAGAAAGCGAGCGAGGCTGTTGTGCCTAAAGCCCCTATATATGTTGTGCCCAGCTGCGCAGCCATGCCCGCGTGCGAGGGCAAGGCACCACCGTAGTGGTGGTGGGTGAGTGGGTAAATTTTTTTGGTGAAGGTATGCGCATGCGGCAGAGAACACGATGGCTTACTGTATCGTCGTCCTCGCCAGAGCAATCGGAGCCGACGAGAGCTGGGCAGCCCACTTGAGAACGGTATCGTGGTAGACGAGCAGCGTGCTCCTCTGCGTGGCCATGAGCAGCATCAAGGTGCCTTCCGTCGCTGAGTGCACAAAAAAAAAAAAAAAAAAGAACGTACCCGAAACGACGTCATGTCTTCAGCGTGCTCCAATATTCGGCACATAGCTTCGTATTATGTGCGGCTTTTTATGATGCTACCTTTACATATGACCCGCCGTGGTTGCTCAGTGGCTATGGTGTTGGGCTGCTGAGCACGAGGTCGCGGGATCGAATCCCGGCCACGGCGGTCGCATTTCGATGGGGGCGAAATGCGAAAACACCCGTGTACTTACTCGTAGATTTAGGTGCACGTTAAAGAACCCCAGGTGGTCAAAATTTCCGGAGTCCCCCACTACGGCGTGCCTCATAATCAGATCGTGGTTTTGGCACGTAAAACCCCATAATTTAATTAATTTTACCTTTACATATGCGCCGCAATCGCTTTTGAAGTATTCGCTCACTGAAGAAAATGCAATAAAGGCAAGGTGTTATAGCGCGAATGACGAAGCGATGGCTATTCTGATCTTTCAGACCGTGGCCTGATAAACGATACTTCGTGCCCGATGCATCCGAAAAGGCAGGCAAAGAGCGTTTTATAATAAGAGCATAGATACTGCGTAGTCATGATATACGCAAGGACGAGGCGGCCGTGGCAAGCTGTGTACGAGGCTCACGCAGTAGTATAGGTCAAAATGTGCTATGGTTGCTTTTCGGCAATGGAGAAAGCCGTTTTGCCCTTCGGCTGAACTGCTGTCACTGCTTCTTGCTTCCCGTACATTATTGATACCATATGCAAAGCGGCACGGTGCGCCGTATTGGCAGAACATTAGTTATCACATCCAGGCGGACTATACATGGTGAGTCAAGCTTGAACGGACTCAAACGTATACCTGTCCCGACGAGTCAACTGCTATCCACTAATCACCAAGAAAATGCCGAAGATGAGAGGCCGACATCAATGCAAAAATCCACATATAAGAGTTAATCTTAATCCACCGCGGAAGCAGATTGCTCCATACTGAGCCTCACCGAACATTTATTTGCTATAAACCATACGTCCAGTGCATTGACAAACCACCTGCACCAATTACAAGCTAGTGGGGGGTAGTATCATTTCCCATGCGACCCAACGTCAACTGCATTTAATATGATGTGCACCATAGCATTTCCGTCACAGTAAGCTTTAGCTCCGATCACTTAAAAAAAAACTATTGAATCCTATAAGAAACTATAATATTCTGTAAATGTTCGCACAGTGACCGCCTTTGTATGGAGAAACACGACGTATAAAAAAATTACATCGTTCGTGCAGTAAATTTTCCAAGATAAATAAATGTAATGTCACTTGGCATATATGTCACTTGACATAAAACAATAGCGTCAAACTTTATTTAATTTCTCTTTCTCATGTTACTGCTGCTTAAAAAGTGCAGAATTATTTTTTTTATGATTGGAGCTTTCTTGACAGATTGATGATTTCTTTGACAGAAATGCTATGGTGCGCACCATATCAAATGCAGTTGACGTTGGGTCGCATGGGAAATGTTGGAAAATTTGCTGCACGAACGATGTAATTTTTTTTTATTCGTCGTGTTCCTCCATACAAAGGCGGTCACTGTGCGAAAATTTATAGAATCTTATAGTTTGTTTCTTATAGGATTCAATATGATCATGCAAGATCGTTGGATATCCAAATTACGGGGTGTATACGGGGCTTTAGTGTAGGGCCTTCCCAGATACCAAAGATTCACTTACAACTTGGGTAGGGAAAAAAACACGCTGCCGTGAAATCCAGCACTTTTAAAAAGTGAAGCTCGCCACTTGGTTTAAAGGCAAAGAATGTGTGTTCACCTAAAAGAAAAAAGGAAGAAGGAAATTAGGCGGCTCCCACATTTACTCCATCTTGAAGGATAAATAGCGCCTTCGCACTCTACTCACCTAGAACTAATACTAGTGTTGGGCAATTGGAAAAACTTGCCACTTTTATATCGATGGCCTCCTCCCCGATTGAAACAGACCAGTCCGCCTATGAAAGAAGTCAGGCCGTGCAAACGATGTGAGGTTATTTCTTGCGTTCTATATAAGGGACATCTCGCACACTTACAACAACGCGTTTCCCTTTCTGGAGCCCCTCGGCGTCGTCTGTCGGCTTCTTGGACGCCTCAGTAGCCACAGCCAGTGTCTGAAACCTAAACGATGGTTTAATCAAGCTCATATCAAGGACGCTTCGATTTTATGCACTAATAAAAGGGCAGTAACTTAAGGTCAGTCCATGTAATGTAACATTACGTCGATGTCAGAAAGCAGGCAGAAGTCTTCATCGATCAACTACGCGTCCAAATGTACCAATATAAAACATATTGGTACATTTGGTCATGTTTGGCGACCGCTAGCGTGCAGCATATCTAAAACTAGAAAGCGATCAATATCGGCGCTTTTAAAAACGCCCTACACTGTTTTCGCTATGGGTTTCTCGGAAGTATAGTCATCAAAACAAAAAAAGAAAACCGTGTAAACGGAATCATCTACGAACGTCATATGCCTAGGCGAAGCCCTGTTCGCGAGCAACATAATATTTCGTTTTACTCGAATGGTTCCATTTGTCATCTGCCTGAATACAGTCCCAGGACGCGATAATTCTGCAACACGTTCAAGCAGTTCTTTGCTTATACGCACCTAAAATTTTCCAAGTGGAAAGCCGTGTTTACGGTAACGAGGGAATCCGTTTTCGCGACGTACGCAAGAGGACCGGGCAGCAAAAACTCTGGCAGGTATCGCGTGAACGCGAAGTTCTCTTGCTCGAAAAACGTCAACGAGCCGTCCACACCTTGCACACACAGAAAGTCTTGTCCTGAAGAGAAGAGAAGGAGAAAAAGAGCAAGGTGACACTGAAGCGTCGGCGCGAGTCGACAAGCCGGCCAAGCAATCTCGCGCGCTCACCTTTGACGCCACCGAAGGGCCCAGCCACACAGCAGTGAGAAGGCGCACTCAGTGTGTGCTCGTACATGAGTCTCAGCTTGTACTGCGTCCCGGGCTCCGCTTCACCGGCGTCACCTTCAAGCGCAATTGAATTGGCCTCGGATTATCCTCGCGGTCAACGTATATGCCACGAGAACCATAGGCCAAACTAAAGGATACTAACCATGTCCTGCCCTTTAAATATCCCGACAGTGTAAATAGCTATGGCAAATAAGTTCTGCGGTAATACACAAGGCGGAGGAAGTTGCCTGAAAGGAACAGTTTCCCCGGAACAGGAAGAATTTCTCTTCAAGTGTTAAGCTTTCTTTATGAGAAAACCGTGCAGGTTTCCTTTTGTATGTAAAGCTTCGTGCTAGACCCTCGGGTGGGTGACGATTTTTCCTTTTCATAAAATTACCTCCACCTTGCAGATTTTTGCAGAACTCGTCAGCTATAGTCACTGTCCCTGCGCTTCGAGTTGTCGATTAATTTGCCCTCACCCTGCAATCTGCTAGCATCCTGGTTAGCTCAGATGGTAGAGCGATCACCCCGGAAAGTGTTCTTCGGGCGCTCTTCGTGCGCCCAGTTACGGTATTGAAGCGGGAAAATGTTAATTTTCGTCGACGAATATCTTAAGAACAGATACCGTTTTTAAAATCGAGTAAATTGTTGTTGCCTCCTGCGGCGTTCTTCTCCAATACTACCTTGGCAACGTTGGCTTTAGAGCCACTAATTAAAGTGTTAACCAATCTTAGTTAATTAGCGAGCGGCTCGGCCATCTAGTGTCCACCATGCTGAAAGAACGAATAGTGAATAAAGCATCATCGCATTGGTTAAATTTTTTTACATATATATCTAAGCCCGGGCCGTATTCATAAAAAGCTCTTACGCTAGAATTTTTCGTATAAGAGAAAATTTCAGTCAATCTTGATGCTATATGTGATATATATATTTACTTCCCCATTCCGTCGCCCCTTTCCTAAGTTATGATGGCGGACATTACTTGGACGAGAAATCGAAACACTTATTCAACTAATTAACAAAAATCACTAAATTACTTTCTAATTAATTACTTTGCGGTACACACTGCAATTTGCGAATAGTAGCCGGTGAGCTTGCAAGACGTATACTTGCAGACGTATCCACTTGCAATGAATTTCCAGGATGACATTTTTAAGTTTTATGGAATTTTGAAAAATACCCTGTTGCAGATAACATCATTCTAGTCCTTGAGCTTGATTATTCAGAGAGGCGGACATTACTTGCACGAGAAATCGAAACAAATATTCAACTAATTAACAAAAATCCACTAACTATCTTTTGAATTAATTACTTTACGGCACATATTGCAATTTGCGAATTGTATTGTATAAGCTTTTTATTGTATAAGCTTGTATTCAGTATATATATGGTCCAAGTTCCCATTTTCAAGAGCTCTGTGACGAAAGTCTGAACGAGGTAAACGTGGCTCCCGCGTTGCTTTAGCATCCGCTCTTGTGACGTCACTGATCCGAGCAACCAGGCCTTGCGTATCTATGTTGCTAACCTCCGTAAGGCATGGGGGATGTTCGACAGTGCGCTACATCATGTCTCAGAAGATTTCTACCTTCTTTTTCGTGGCAAGTACGCACTCCTGCCTTCTAACTGAGACGGATACGCGCTCTCTGCCTCTGTCGGCATCGACAGTCCCGCAGAATTTCTTGCGACCAACGACAAAGCGCTTCAGCAACAAACATCACGTATTCGTGACGTCATGAGGAGACAACGAACAAGGGGCTGACGCCATCGCTGCAGAGGGTGCAGTCATTGCTTGCATTTTTTTTTTTGTCTCTCCAGTACTTCGAGTTATACTATCGACCTGAGTGATTACGACTGCGTACTTTGCACACTGTGCTGTCATTCAAAATATTTAAACTTGCCTATAGGACCCCTAACTCTAGGAAGTGTATCTCCGATAATCTCACTTACTCAGGGATAAGTAGATGGTTGTGGGGCGTGGCCATTGTTGATAAGTCACAGAAATTTTGCCAACCGTGTAAAGGTCGGCCAAAGTTTCTATTCGACCGTCGCGACCTCCATTAACAATGACCAAAAGTGCGAAGAAAAAAAAAGTGATCATGATCAAAAGCACACCTGTGAGGCTGTGAACAGATATTCTGCGTGGATGCAAAGTGGCAATGAAGAGTTTGTCGGATCCCCTGAAAGAAAAAAAAAAAGAAAAAAATCAGCTTCTTTCCAGGGTCAAGGGAACTTTATTTGATGAACGGCTGTGGTCTCTCGGCAAACACCTCCACTGGTACATTCATTTAGTGCGTTCGCAAGAAACCATACTCACGAAACAAACTGTCCGAGTAGTACTTGAAGTATAGCTTGGGCCATTTGAAACTCGAGAAGCACGTGCTCTGGCCGGAAGCCTTCGAAGGTGCCATCCTCCATTTGAGCGCATGTGGGCTGGTACACCCGCAACACACCCGAGTGGCTGCCCACGAGGATTTGCTCTGCGTGAAGACAAGCAGAGCGAGCATGGTCCACACTGGTCCAGGTTTTCACTGCGGTCGGCTGTTTCATGCGCCAGTTAGATTATTTGTAGCCAGAGAGGCCAAGAGAGCCCACAGAGATTGTATCAGTGTTTAGGGATAGGACCAATGTTTATAACGAGGTACACCCTTCCTTAATACTGTAAAGACCCCACTGCGTCACTGCACTTAATTGATGACTTATCAGCCGGGCTGCGTTCCACTTGAGCCTGGTGAAGAACACGTGAGCTTGAACTGAGCCTAAATTTAATCAAATGCAGCTATGAGTATTCACAATGCTCAAATGCCAACTGTTCGACGCCGAAACAATACCGAAGCGTTAAAAATGGAGATAGTCGTCCTTCATTTTTGCCGTGCTTCATTTCATGCACCGTCAAGTTCGCCAGGCCGTGAAATTCAACAGGTTTGAAGTGGAAGTTTTGCTTCGGCTCCAGCGTGTGCACGGCTTCCTTTTGAGCTTCGATCACGGCCTGACCTGCAAGCTCTTCGACGTTACCCGCGTCGCGCGTTGAACCCCAGCGAACGTGGGTTGGTCTGAAAGTGTCGTAGGGCTCGATTCATCGCCCAACCATGGGTCGCTAGCGATGTGCGAGCTCAAGGAACCAGACGTGGCGACGACCACTGGCGTGTAACCTCCCATCCGCAAGTGACTAAGCACCGGACCGACGTAAACAGCTGGCGTCAGAGAACTCTTCAGCCCACTGGAGAAGTGCCGAGTTTTTCCTCAAAGCCGGCCTCTGCTATAGACTCTTCGTGGACACGTCCTTCTTGCATGCCGAACTCTTCGAAGGAAGCCTGAAGCGCCTCGCAGTTTCCAATGAAGTCTTGCTGACCAAGAGCCTTCGAGGTTACCCTGCTCGAATTGACACTGCTCGGGGGCAGCACGTCCACGTATTGGCCGTGGGCCCCATCCGAACAGAGATATTCGATATTCAGGTAGGCGGTTGCCGAGGTGCCTGTTGATCCACCCAAACGTCAAAGAGGCTCATCATTTCTATGCTGGCTACAGCGGCGTGCTCGTTAACACGGAAAGAAGCCTTCCGTCGCTTGACGCGACAGAGGTCGGTCAAGTTTTCCTACTTCTACTTGCCTAAACCATGGCCCATACACACGAGGAAGATTGATCACACAGAAAGATGATGTTAATGTCGAGCCATTACTTAGTGGCACGTATCCAAGAGAGGAGTTCGCCGCAAAGCAAGAAGGTAAAGAAAGAATACAAACAAGATACGAAAGTTTCATAAAAAGCAAAAAACAAAAGGCAGCAGACTTCAGCGATTCCTTCGGCTCTGAACTCATTTACTGCGAAAGCAACACTCTTCTACGCTAAAGACATCACACATCTTGTTTTTGGTTGCTTGCTTGTGACAAGTAATTGCGCTCATCACGTGTATACGGGGGAATGGCCAAGTATCCAGCAGTTATAAAGTGGTTGGTTGGGATGGGGGGTTGACGAATAATGTAATAATTTAAAATAAGAATTTGAAAAAAAAATGAAATATATGAAAGTACACTTAAATTGTAATTATATAATAATATTAGAGAAAGAAAATTGTCATTTAGATAAATAATTTGTGACTTCATCTTCTTTGTAATGTGCGCAACTTCCATTCTGTATGATATATGACAATGAACTGTGTAGAATTCGAAGTACATGCGCAGACTTAAACGCTCTAAGATTCCCCATATCCATGCAGGTACAATACTTTTATTCAGTTCAATGTTTGGCAAAAGGCTTATGACAATTTTTTTTCTTGAAGGCCGTTCAACAAAAAAAAATGGTATTATTTGAAACCATTTTATTAGGACAATCTTGATGGATCACGTTTATTTTCTTCTACTTTGTGTGTCATCATGGTGACGTTGTTTTGTAGTCAGCGTAATAATTTGTCAGAAGTTGTGCAACAGTCATATTTTCTGTTTTCATCATTCAGCAAGAAAACGCCCAAGCACCTACCTACCCGACGTATCGGCAGCGTGGTATTTGAGATGACCTTGAAGTATAAAGTTTCTTCACACTATTTTCGAAATTCATTGTTTGTGTAAATCAATGTTTAAGTCGCTGGTAATGAGGCAGTTGCTGCGTTAAGTGCTTCTTGGCTTTTCAAGCTCGATGAGTCGTTTTGAAGGCCCCGACTGGGAATTATTCACACGGAGACCAGAAATTATACAACTGATGTCATGAGCTAAATTATTCAGTGCCACTTACGAGCTTTGAGCGAAAAAAAAATATTTCCCTGTAATCTGTAGAGCTGATAAATTTGGCACTTGGCTGCTGTGAATCGTGTGAGCTACTATGTAAAAAAAAAAAAAAAGCCGGTTTTGCCCTATTTTTGCCCTAGTCCAGCGGATGTTATATACGCAGGTGAGTCATAATTTCTGGCACCCTTAAAGGCTTCAAGGCACCGTGTACGTAGGGCCTGTAATGACATCGCACAGACGACACTGCGCTACTCGTAAAGAGCGGCGTCAGTGAAATTACAGAATTTTCATATTGTGAGCACTAATAGTTTTTTGCACTTCTTAAAAGTGAAAAGATTTAGGATAAAAGTCATGGGCCTTTGCGTTGAAATTTTCAAAGTCCGTGCGTGCGTGCGTGTGTTGTGTGTGTGTAAGAGGGTGTGTGTAAGAGGGTGTGTGTGTGTGTGTGTGTGTGTGTGTGTGTGCGTGTGTGTGTGTGTGTGTGTGTGTGTGTGTGTGTGTGTGTGTGTGGTGTGTGTGTGTGTGTGTGGTGTGTGTGTGTGTGTGTGTGTGTGTGTGTGTGTGTGTGTGTGTGTGTGTTGTGTGTGTGTGTGTGTGGTGTGTGTGTGTGTGTGTGTGTGTGTGTGTGTGTGTGTGTGTGTGTGTGTGTGTGTGTGTGTGTGTAAGAGGGTGGTTGGGTGGGTGTGCGTGTTTGTGCGTCAATATTTCGGTACAATATTTCATTCTCTCCAATATTTCGCCACAACATTTCTCATCCTGTATGATCACGATGAAGACGGCTTCCTACCAGGCATTCCTGCTCTACAGAAAAGCCGACAGTCACGACAACGTGGAAAAGAAAAGAACGATCGGTGGAAGCAGAGCGGCAGTCCGGAATGGAGATTCATTCGCGGTTGTTGCGGAGATGAGTCGTGTTGTGGTCAAATTGTGTAGGCGGTATTCTGTTTTCCTTTTGTTTATGAGCACAAAATTGATGAAGATCTCTTTTCACGAGCAAATCGCCAACGTTTTCGCAAGATACATCGCCGAGGCTGCTGTCCGGCCTAGCTCGATGAACAGCATACTGCGGACGAGGCCGTTCAACCGGAGCCTTGATGGAGATGCGCGGCGCCGCGTGCAAAATCAATTAAGGCTGGAAATAAGAAATATGCGTGTCGCCTTTCGCGCTTATGACATGCATTTAGAACGACACTGACATTTAAAGTGCATGAGCGCAAGCTGTTTCGTTCCCCAGTGGCACCAACTGTCACCAAAACGTCGTTGCAGCATTATCTTCCAAGCATGTATAAACGTAACTGGTGTCCGCTCTATGCAGCGTTACTATAACATACACAAAGGAAAATTGGTTGCTGAAAATTTTGTAATTTTTGCAATGAAAAACCTATGGATATAAACACATGACCAGATGAAATAATGGGGTTTGGTTATCATTTTAACATATAAGAAAACATATCTAACAAAGAAACTTAAAATAATGATAGTCGGCGGCATCGTCTCTACTGCCGTCACGATATCTGGACCAATGCGCACGTTCTCCAACGTAATGTCGATGCAATGTACGGCTGCAGCGTTTTACGTTGCTTGCAAACACTGTCACAAAACAGCTGAATGTTCAAAAATGGTAGTTCACACCTGACGATGTCGCTGCAAGATTACCGAACGTTGTGCACAATAAAGCAACGTTTACAACATTACGACGACGCTGTGACACTGATCTGTGCTGTTAGGGTTCGTTCACTCACTTTATGCGGAGGCCGAGTTCTGGCACGTTCCCTCCGTGAACATGCTCTGAAATCAATTTACGTGGCTAACGATGCAGTAAAACACAGAAAATCTCACTTGTATTCAAAGAAGTGCACAAGGCAAAGGAAGAAACAAATATGAATGTAGTCTGTGAATCAGATTTTTTTTTTTTTTCATGAACACATGTGTACGCCATGTAGACACGTGTGCATGCCAACTGATCAAATAAAGCTGCAGTAACTTCCGTTTTCTGAAATGACCTTAAATCAGTATAGATGTCTTGCTTACAAAACTTATGCTCGTGAAGATTTGAAAATACAATTTAAGCCTTGCCTAGGCTCTAGTACCAAAAGTAGCGGAGCCTACGCAAATAGTAATCGAGCAATGCGTGCAACAGCGAAGTTCCTGAACAACCACCGACCTGATTGAGACGGGTCGTTGCTGGCATTACCAATGCAGATGCAGGTAGCGTCAAACGTCTCGTCGGTCCCACAGGTAACAGTCCACCAGTCACGCGCTTTAAATAGTGACATCTGCAGTTTCACCAAAGCCTGCGGAATGAAATAGACCGTTTATGCAAGCAAAAGGAAGCACTGTGCCTGATAACTACGTGTCATCGCCGAACTTTAGGAGTTAATAACTGTCTCCATCGACAGGAAACCAGCAGGGATGTGTTCATTGGCATTTCATGAAGGGTGGCATGCGCAACTAAAAAGCAAGAATAGGTTAATTTTGCACACAAATATCATCCCTTGAAACTTAAAAATGTTCATCAGTGAGGTTGACAGTACAGTTTAGAAAGCGGAACTAGGTTTAGACGTCGCTATTGGTTCCAATTAGCAAGACTAAAATGCTGAGACAAATTTGTCGCTTTAGAGTGCAGAGTGAAACTTGGTACGCATTAGACGGTAACAAGCTTGAACTAACCGCTCATTCATATAAGCATTGCAATTAATCATGTCAGTTCAAGCGTGGATACTGCAGGAACAAATACAGCTTTCCAGACTATCCTTGAGATCAGGTTGCGAATATATAGATGTGCAGCATACCTGAAAAACACGGGCGCGTGTCGTTTTTGCCGGTCACCTAGGTAACAGACATCGTGCCAGGTAACGCCATCAGGTGCCGCCACTTACTGGCTGAAGGCGTGCCTCGCGTTGGGAGCGCTTGCCGCTCGACGGCCTGTGATCGAAAGTGCGCGAGGACCGGCGAGGACGTTTTCACGGGCTAGCCCTTTTAGCAAGTGAACAGCAACGATACGAAATGAATGAAGGCCGGTGAAAGGAGACGTCATCAGCAAAGGATAGCCAGGAAAAAAAACAAAGGAGGGAGGGGTGGAGAGAAAAATATAGAAAGAAAGGCTGGTACGAAATTATTCGTGCAGTAAATCAGTTGAGAATACGATATTAAGCTACTAGTTAACACCAACGCCTTGCCGTAATACGAGTACATTAGTGAATGCCACAATTTACTTCCAAATCGAGGTTATTGATCAGAACTATCAGCGAAGGCTAGAGCTCGTCTCAGCCAATCAGAGCCGGCTGCTATAGTTTCAACGAAAGGAGGAGGGAACACAGCATTGCATGGGCCGAATTTTCGGCCCAGGCCCGCGACTGTATGAACGAGCCCGGCTTGGGCCCACCGGAGGAACTCAGTGCAGGGATTAATACACACCCCATAACACCCCCCCCCCCCCCAACTACCCCCCAGGAAGATTTGGACGCCCCCAAAAAATTATTTCGGACCCCCCCCCCCCCCCCCCTCCCCACTTACAGAGACTCAGAGAGGCACTCATCCTGGAAAAAATGACGCTCAACCCAAGCACTGTGGTTATCGCTTTAAGAAATCTTTACTCGTTGCGGAGGTGGACGCTACGTGGCCCTATGTTTGAGGCCCAATTTTAATGTTCAGCGCGCAGACGACAGTGCTACACCGCGACCTGCAGGAAGCGGTGAAACATTGACTACGCGGTAAACGCTTGCGCATGAATGAGATGCGAGATGCATGTATGGTCTTTCTGTTTTTCCATATTTAAGTCAACGTACGCACAATACATAGTAAAAGCAGCGGAAGAATTCTATACTGACCTGTGCAGTGCCCAAAACAGCCAAGCTACTTTCATTCAAAATAGTGATGAACCGGATACAGAGGCTCCTTCTATAACTAACGCTGAAGTTAGAAGGGCCTTGAAAGACATGACCAGGGGAAAAGCTGCTGGAGAAGATGGAATAACAGTAGATTTAATTAAAGATGGAGGATATATCATGCTTGAAAAGCTTGCGGCCCTTTATACGCAATGCCTCACAACTTCATGTGTACCAGAGAGCTGGAAGAACGCCAACATTATACTAATCCATAAGAAGGGAGACGTTAAAGAACTGAAGAATTATAGACCCATTAGCTTGCTCTCAATATTGTATGAAATATTCACCAAAGTAGTTTCAAATAGAATCAGGGCAACACTTGACTTCAGCCAACCAAGAGAACAGGCTGGCTTCAGGAAGGGATATTCTACGATGGATCATATCCATGTCATAAATCAGGTAATCAAGAAATCTGCGGAGTACAATCAACCTCTCTACATGGCTTTCATAGATTATGAAAAAGCATTTGATTCAGTAGAGATACCAGCAGTCATAGAGGCATTGCGTAATCAAGGAGTACAGGAGGCATACGTGAATATCTTAGCAAACATCTACAAGGATTCCACAGCTACCTTGGTTCTCCACAAGAAAAGTAGAAACATACCTATCAAGAAAGGGGTCAGGCAAGGAGACACAATCTCTCCAATGCTATTCACTGCATGCTTAGAAGAAGTATTCAAGCTGTTAGACTGGGAAGGCTTAGGAGTGAGGATCAACGGCGAATATCTCAGCAACCTTCGGTTTGCAGATGGCATTGTCCTATTCAGCAACAATGGAGATGAATTACAACAAATGATTGAGGACCTTAATCGAGAAAGTGTAAGAATTGGATTGAAGATGAATATGCAGAAGACAAAGATAATGTTCAATAGCCTGGCAAGGGAACAAGAATTCAGGATCGCCAGTCAGCCTCTAGAGGCTGTAAAGGAGTACGTTTATCTAGGTCAATTACTCACAGGGGACCCTGATCACGAGAAAGAAATTTACAGAAGAATAAAATTGGGTTGGAGTGCATACGGCAGGCATTACCAAATCCTGATTGGGAGCTTAACACTGTCGTTGAAAAGAAAAGTGTACAATCATTGCATTCTACCGGTGCTAACATATGGGGCAGAAACTTGGAGGTTAACAAAGAAGCTCGAGAACAAGTTAAGGACCACACAAAGAGCGATGGAACGAAAAATCTTAGGACTAACGTTAAGAGACAGGAAGAGAGCGGTGTGGATCAGAGAACAAACAGGGATGGCAGACATTCTAGTTGACATTAAGCGGAAGAAATGGAGCTGGGCAGGCCATGTAATGCGTAGGATGGATAACCGGTGGACCATTAGGGTTACAGAATGGATACCAAGAGAAGGGAAGCGCAGTCGAGGTCGGCAGAAAACCAGATGGGATGATGAAGTTAGGAAATTTGCAGGCGCAAGTTGGAATACGCTAGCACAAGACAGGGTAATTGGAATCGCAGGGAGAGGCCTTCGTCCTGCAGTGGACATAAAATATAGGCTGATGATGATGATGACGCACAATACGTACAGTACGAGCACTACCCCTGTGCTTAGACGTAAAATTTACAATGTGGCACATTTCTCTCGTTATCGTTAAGCTCCGAATTACTAGACTGGGGAATGAATAGAATTTACAGACGGTATCCCGGAGAGCTGGCTTCACAGCAAGCACTGGTAATGGTTGCGAGCGAGGTCGAGAGAAAAAGAATGTTCCCTGCTTTGTCACCAGCCGCAATGAAGATACTGCTTCTTCCCGTAAGAACTGCTGCAGTTGAAAGAAGTTTTTCCATCACGAACAAGATCTTAACATCAGATAGATGTCGCATGACGCCGGCCAATGTCGACGCGCTGATGAAAACTTCTACCAAAGTTCCAAGTATTCTCAATATTAGGAGCGCAACAGACGAAGAAGAGGAATATTTGCAGTTTGTGGACAGAGGCTACATGATGTGGTCCAAATAACCACGTCGGGTATTGTAGATACGTGCGAGGTGACACGGTGCAACTGCACAGTTTGTGTAGTCGCAGTTTTTTATTATTATTATTATTATTATTATTATTATTATTATTATTATTATTATTATTATTATTATTATTATTATTATTATTATTATTTCATGAATGTGGCAGCCACGGTTGGCCTAGTAGTTTCTTTGGATATTGTATGATTGTAGCAGACATCATGAGTATATATATTTTTTGTTCTTAGTTATACTTTCATTGTGTTGTTTCAGGTATATGGCTGCTCCGTGGCTATTGAGCTTAGTATCTTTTTTTTTTTTTCTCGTGCAAAGTGATACTGTACTTAGTTTTGAAAACGTCTGCACTTTGTTCTTTCAAGACTTGTAGATTAAGAACTTGCTTCACTTTGTTCTGCATAGAAATAAATTGGAGGACGCTTAAACTTTGCCTTTAAGAGTGGAACGCGATAGCGTTATCGGGCCCCGGTCGCATCGCATTCTTTGAGTAGGCTTCACTGCTACACAGAACATGGGAAAGGCAGCTTACAAAAACCAAGCTTACACCGATCCCCTTAAAGTCGGCTTCACTTTTAAACAGAAATGCATTCCTGGGAAAACGTTTTTCCAGGGGCAATGTAAGTCGTCTTATATTAAAATGTGAAGGCCCTAGGACCTTTTTCTATTATTTTATTAATTGTTTGCTATTGCCCCGAAGCGCGCGCATGTCCAAAACGCATTAGGCAGGCTAAGCCTCAATTTGACCTGCCGAGGATGCGAGCGCCATCTGGATATGATTTTCGCAAGTCCCCTACCCGAGCGCGCCGCTGTTGGTATGGTAGAAATGCTGGAAATGGGGTTTGTGTTCGAGTTTCCTCGTAACGGAATTATGTTTTCTCGTACATTCAAATTACAATCTGACGCCACCATGGCTGTAGGTTGTGGTTAAGTCATACTTTACCATTTTTCTGACGGATTTCACTGTGAGAAATTCAATTTTTGTTCACTAACATCTTGCGCCATGTGGAGGGCCTGCGCGGTCGGGGTGGTTTAACGCGTTGGGAGGTTCGGGATGATCATCTCCTTCACCACGCGGGTGGCCTGCGCCGTCCGGGTAGTTCGGAATGATTTTCTCCGCCACGGACGCCGGCGCCGGATTTTCTGCGACACGGGGCCCTTAAAGCTCTCGTGTTAAAATGAATAAACTTTGTGCAATGAAATAAATACTCTAAACGCTGTCCCTCATTTTATTACAGCGAAAGCTGTATATGGCTAGGCGAAACGAAAGACCGTTCGTCCCATGTTTCGCTAAACGTCTCCATTGGCTGCGCCGTCAGTTACGTCGTTCTCTACGTCGCACCCAAGCGCGGGCGCCATTGGCAGCGCCGTTAGTGACTTCGTTCTCTGCGTCGTACCTGCTCTGCCCGCAACGCCGGCTCCTCGGCTCGCCGTTGTTGCATGCGTTCGATATCTCGAGTTAGCTCGGCGTCGTGGTTAGCAGCATCCGCCTGCCATTGGCGCTTGCGTTCCACTTCGCGATTTCAACGTGGACGTTTCGTCGCAGCCGAAGCCAAAGTGCCGCTCGAGAAACTCCCACCGAAAGCGGGCGTTGGCCCCTGCGAACGCGTTCCCGCCATTGCCACGTTGACGCTGCTCTGCCCGCAACGCCGCGTCCTCGGCTCGCCGTTGTCGCATGCGTTCGATATTTCGAGTTAGCTCGGCGTCGTGGTTAGCAGCATCCGCCCGCCATTGGCGCTTGCGTTCCACTAGAAACACAAACCTGTAACCAATAATTGAGAAACTCTTCAATACATCGTCGGGATTAACCCACTGCTAAACACCGGGGCCGCACGTTTCAGCTTCGCTGGTTAACCATCTGTACGGAATGCTTGGGCGGTGTTTTTTACAATTTTCTAACATGTAGACAGAATGCCATGGGTGTTCATAGTATTTAATTTATAATTCTGAAAAACGAGGCACACATTTCGGCCTTATTTCGTGCCTGCCTGTCTCCACCTTCATTGTAGTATTGTTTGCGCAACAACATAGCTCGACATGCAACAACAAGGACGAACTCCCTTGTAACATGGTTGCTTAGAGGGTTGATTAGTGTACTTCTGCTAATTAGCAGCTTTTCCGTCACCATTTGTTGAAAGAAAGAGCGTTCAGCCTTAATTAAATAAAACAACGTGCTAAAAAGAGCGCTAGCCCCATGGGCCTACTCCCCCCACCCGCCCCGCCACCCGCCTTTCGCTCAACAAATATATAACCAATAACCTCGTATCCACCCCCCCCCCCCCCAAATCGAAATTCTGGATAAACCCCTGACTCAGTGTACATACATAGCTTAAAAATGTATTTGCTTAGGTGATGTATCCAAATACAATACAATAAAACTGCAGTTAATATTTAACAGTGCAAGAAAAACTTTTCCCGACAGAGCACGTGTACAGGACGACAGAAGCAAAGACTGGGTTTTTAAAAAATGCGGGCAAAACTGACCTACGATGACTATCCAAGTATGCGAAAATCCGAAACGCGTTGTGTATGAGGCATGAGGCGTGCATTGCAGCCGGGCTCCTCTCGCGCACTTCCCTCTGGACCCGCTGCGCCTACTGGCGGCACCGCCGTGAAGCCTGCGCATACAGTGGCAGGTTCCCGAGTTTTGCGTGCATGGTCCAGTCGCGTTGGTTGCCAATGCTACGGGCAGAAATACAGGGATTTCATAGTCGTCTTCATATGACTGTGTTAACCCGGCAGTTTGAGCATTACCTTTGCAGCAAACGTCAAAGTATAGTTATTCTGGCACTTGCGGCACGTCGGCCCAACGCCGGGCAGCATCGTGATTCAGGCGTTCGTCCGCATCTTGCGCAAACATGTAGCCTCGCTGCGAAGGTATGAACTTGTGCATGACCAGTCCACTTGCGGTGGTCTTGCGCTCATGTTTTCCGGAGCTCCACAGTTTCTTCAGCTGCCTTGCGCAATTACTCCCCCTTTTGCAGCATCAGCAATTGTCACTAAGGGGTCTTTTCGCGGATTTTCTCGTCGTCAGTGCCAAAAACAATTTGAACCCCGACCATCGAGTCAACACAACACACCTGTGCTTGCATCTTCAAGTCTCTCAAGAACTTCTCGTAAGGTTCACCGGGTTTTTGAGCTCGCTTGCGGAACAAGTACCGCTCGCATAATTCGTTGCTGCACAGCATTCATCAAATTCCTTGGCCATAGTTGAGTAGTTGCTCTCACCTTCCGCGAAAATGTATGTGTTGCAGACTTGAGCCCTCGACTGCGGCCGTAGCAGCGCTATTTTCGTTGATTCTGCTTGGGGCTTTTCAACAGGCTCCGATGCCGCGAGAAAGAGCTCAAACTTTTGCTTGAAGTCGTGGTAACAACAAAAAATGTGGCTCCAATCCACGCTGTGAAGGTGGCTGCACAGCGAAGCTATAAACGACACCCACAACGATTACCCATTGTGACGTCACTTGAATTCACACACGTGGCTCTACAAAGAGTGAAACCAGAGACAAGTGAAATGTACCTAACCACACCCTTTATTACTTCACATTATATTCACGCTGTTCTTCTGGCGTCTTTACTTTCCGTGGTCTACCCATGGTAGCCTGGAATGAACTGAATGAGTTGCTAGACCGTGGTGACATCACTACGTGATTTCTATGCTGTTGAATACTTTTTCACTCGGAGTAGCTTACGCAACCGTAATCTTTACCGGGAAACACACGCGGAAGAAGGAACGCTGTAAACGACACCCACAACGATTACCCATTGTGACGTCACTTGAATTCACACACGTGGCTCTACAAAGAGTGAAACCAGACACACTGGTTTCACGAGGGTTTTCAATGAGGTCAACCCCTTTCGAAGCATGCAGCTGCAAACCTAACCTTTACCGGAACGCGTCGGAGGGTGTTCCCATTGTTCACAAGCGCCTTCTCATCCATCATGTGGTTTTGATGCTTGTTTTGTGGTTTTTCTTTTGAAAACGAGTGCTGAGCTGTATGCTTGATTTCAAATGAGATATGCTGCTTGTATTCAATTTTTAGCCTGGCGTTTTTTGCTTACGCCGACACGAAAATTTCCTTGGCTGGTAGAGGTATACAGCTTCGCTGTAATAGAACTCAGCGCTAAGACGAAGAACAAAAGAGTGCGCGACACGACCGCTGCCATTTCGCTGCGTTGAATACTTTTTTTCTTTTCTGCTTGGGTAGATGCGAAAAAATTAAAATTAAAAAGAAAATTAAAAATTTGGCACACAGCGCTCGTGTCGTCCTTTGTCCTTCGTATTAGCACGGATTTTTGTTGGTTATCCGAAATCCAACTCAACTAGCCCAACTTGCAGTCTCAATTCAGCTTGAAGATCTTGCAATTCTTTCCGACGACCTCTGTGAAGCACAGCGACTCGCAGCCTCAAAATCCATGGCATTACATTTCTTCGGCGCACGTACTTGTTCACTGTAAGTTCACCGACGCCGGTGTCACGGCTGGCCACTTCTGACATCATGCGTTGTTCAGCTCTTACGACACTGTATGAGGCATCGGGTGCCGGGAAACAATTTATTTTATTCCCAGCTCATCAGATATTTACACATGAAATAAAGGAGAGATCGAATGCTTATCATGCTGATATGAGCTTCGCCTGTCGGTGCTATTGAAGTGCACTTGTTGTTCCTTTGTGTGTATCGCACATGGTACACAAAGACGAAGCCACCTGTGGAACGGGTAAAAAAGTGTGAGATTACAGGGAATTTCGAATATTATTCATAAACTATAATCAAGTAGGTGCTACCTTCAGACACATTTAGCAGCTTGGCACGTTTCTTTGGAACCATTCGCTTGAACACAGCCAAGTTAGAGCTGAAGGGCTGGACTGCAGAGTTCTTAGAGCCATCTAGGCCATCTTAAATAGCATGATCATGAGGAAGATAATCCCTGATAATTTGTTTCTCTCAGACTGTTGATACAGAATTGACAGACTCGCAAGTCAAGCAGCCCCCACTTGATGGCACTTTCCAGCTTTCTGGGACCAGCTCAACAATCTCAAACATCTTTAAAAAAATGAAGGTCGGGAATCTTCAGCATTTTCAGATACTATTTTACTTGCACCTATAAAAAAACACCAGAAAACTGTTTTTCATAAGCATTACATCTATTTTGAAACTCCAAACTATGACTTCTCTGCATCATGAAATTCGCGGCATTAGTCACTTCGCAGTTAACTACCATGAACATAATCAGATTAATTCATTTGGGAAAATAGTGTACACATACTTAGCCAATGTCAACATGTTTTCCATATTTGATCTAAAGGGCCCCTCACCAGGCCACATAGGAAATTTTGGTTATACGCTGGAAGTTATGTGCCCTCTAGGGAGCGTTCTCCCGCAAGGATTTTTCAAATATTTCAGCGCCACGAACCAATGGTTTCAGGAGGCGAGCGTCACCGCCACCACAGACTTGACCCCGTCAAGCCTCCGCAAGCGTAATTCCTTCCCTGCGTTCTCCCATACTCGGGAGCTGGAGGATCCCGTGACGCATACGTCACTGGGACCCGCCTCCTTTTCTTCTTTCTTTTTCTCTCTCGCTTTTTTGCTGCGCGGTGCACTTCCGCCGACGGACTCGCGCGCGAGCTGTTGCGCTTGTCTCGTTGCGCACAGCGCACGTTTTTGCGCGCTTTGCATGTGAACACCTGACTAGTGGTATAAGTCAGTGCTACATGAACACTGAGGCAGACGCAAGCAGATCACAGGGCATGATCGCGCGCTGGAACACGGTAGAAAATGACATAGTTTCATTCTCTGCGTGCGTGACTACACGACATGGGGAACAAGCAGACGAAACGGAAGTACATCTCTTGCTACGGTACGAAGTAAAACAAAAACACGCAGACATTCGGTTTGTATGTTTTATTATTTCTCTAAACTTTAATTCGTCTATTGAAGCAATAGATTAAACAAATAACTGAAGTTGCCTTCACTAATTCTAGAAGTCACTTGTCACTATGAGTGACGTCACAACACTGCCATGTAGGTAGGCGCACCTGCGCGATAGACGTCGACTCTGCGGCTGGGAGCGTGGCGCCCACGAGGATAAACTGCGTTTGGTTTGAAATTTCAGCTCTTTCCACGGCACGTAGGGATGCAATACTTAGCAGAAAAGATCGATAGCGCGCATTGTACGCACTGCGCTTATCAGCTTGAAATGGCCAGACCTGGTGGGGGCCCTTAAAGGCTTAGATTATTCACTCCAAGATCTCAATGTGATCGGTATTTCCTGAAAGGCTGAACTACACTTCAAAGTTAGCAACATAAGTCAATTTTCAAGGTTTCCTGTACTTAAAATATCACAAAGACTTCAGCACCTAATAAAGTTTATATGCATTAATATTCAACGGTTCTCAACCACCTGAATTGGCAGCATCAACATGTCTATAGGAGATATGATAAAAGCATCAGAAGCAGAGGTCCCCTTTAGGGCTTAAGGGATTGGCTTCTCCTTAAATAAGCAAGTATGTCTGAGGCAACACCTCGCTGTAGATAGGAAGAAGGCTGATGGTTACCAACCACATCTGCATCACCCACACTCTACTACTTTTTCAACATTTTATAAGCCATTGCACCATGCCATTCTAGATCACAACAATAGTAAACACACTCCTTGCTTCTTTACGGAGTTCCCACTTCCCTACCACTTCTGATTCTTTAGAAATCTGTGCTACAAAAAGCAGACCAAATGTGAACTCGGTGAATGCACTAGCATCAAGCGTGTACAAAGTTCTAGTACAGAAGTGCACTTCTGTACTAGAATCACTTCTGTACTTTCAAGCGCTAGTATATAAGTGCATTTCTATACTAGTGCATGAAAGAGACTAGTTTTGTATGATTGCATGGACAATGTTCATTTTAGGCCAAAAATGAACTGTGTCAGCCATCACACTCCTGAGCACGGCAGTAATGCCCAACTACAGTGAAAAAAAATAAATAAATAAAGCCATGCTATGACTGCATAAAAACCACAATTTATTTCTTCAAAACTCAGATCATACGAGTTCATAGCTACATAACTTACTACACAATGAAAATTTTTCATACAAAATTTATTCAGGATGCAGGCCTGTCCATCAGTGAAAGCCTTGCTTAAAACTGAAAGAAATGCACAGTGTAAAATGTGCCTCTAGTCTATATCATTACGGGGCACCCACATATATTAAACTTTTTGTTTTCACACCTATCATGAGCAGCCTAGCACCTCGATCCTCACAAAGAACTAGTAGTGATAAATACCACTGTTTGCATCCAGACAAAACAAAACCTTCTGCTAGAGACATGTGAATATGGAGGAGGGAAAGAACTAGAAGGAAGCATTGTGCAACACAACTGAAGCCAAGAGAGTCAGTAAGTTTTAATGTCTTACGCTGCCGCGCTCTTCCAAAAAGACACTGGGCGCGACAGCAACGTACGGCTGCTGCACTCACATATTGTAAAGAAGACAATAAATGTATACGTAACAATATAGATGACTAAAGTTCTGTGAGCATATCGGGAGAAAATGTGCACAGAGCAGTTGGCAAAGAACATGAACAAGTGCACGTCAATTAAAACCTACCAGGAACCAAGCACACCAAGTCGAGTCCACTGAGCAGGGTCACATGTTGGCCCGACTTTTTGAGAGAGAAAAGGCAAGGGGGATGGCTTCACAGGTAGTTGGTTTGCGAAGGCTGGCTGCACGACGTAATGCTTCCTCCTAGTTTATTTCCTTCCTCCATGCACTGTTAACTAATTACTCAAAACTTGTGTGTGCATGTGTAGACAAGATACCTGTGATTGCTATACTGTTATCAATTTAATTTATTCTTAGCGTTTAAATAACCACAGCCAAATTACCATCACACATGCAGCCTTCAAGTGATGACCGTGCACAGAAAACATCACAATCTCAGCCTGCACTTAGTCTTTCCAGATGAAAGAGCAGACCTTGTGCTACAACACTACGAGCACTATATCTACCGGCATAAGCGTGCAATGAATGCACTTCCTGGTAAAAAACAAACGAGCTTGATTTTTAGTTCGAGCATCACCTTAAGTATAATACGTACTTTGTAAACATAAAATGAAAAACATCAAGTCTTCAGGCGCTATCACAGCATGTCAACAAAACTGTCACGCAAGCGTGGAGGACCTGTATAAAGAGTAAAATGAGAGCTAACTGACAGGAAAGCTGGAGTTATGCTTCAGCATTTGTTCACATGCTCTCCAGATGCCTTGAGCAAAAGAAACCTAGCCTGAACCTACGCACCTTCTGCAATATGCTGAAGTTACCTTGGTTCTTTCAGGTTCACAGAGTGTATCGGCACATGCCTGCTCCATTAGTAATCCAACCTGCCAGTGTGATTGAGACATTGTGTTGCACCAAAGAAGTAATTCCTGGACCACCGGAAAAGTTACCTGAAGGGTTTTCCCTCCAGACCTCAGATGACTTGTTATTGCAAGCTAATCAACCAATACTTCCTAAAAATGTTACATCACCACACCACCACACACATTATCTTTATCATCAGCCATAACTGCTCTATTTCCTTTCAGTTTTTCTACACACACATATATTATGTTTTGTTTTTCCGTACAAAGGGGTACCCATCTGTCTCAGTTAACGGCTTCTCTTAACATTCTGATGCTCTACCAGCTGCCCACAGCAATTAGTCACAAGTGCTTCAGAAAAGGGCAGTTCAACTGTCAAAGAACAGTGAGCAATGTCAGAAATGCCAGGAGCCTATTTTCTTCAAAAGAGATAAACAAGAGGTGGGGAGTCCTCAGAAGTGACAAAGAGCCAAACATCACGGGTTTGGTTCACTTCTGCATTTCCCTTGCCAAAAGCCTTTATCCAGCAGTCTAAATCCTATCACTTTAGAAACCCCATTCAAAAGCTACAAAATATATTGAATGCAAAAGCACCAGCATAGTAATGCGTTTCAAGTTTTCAAGGCCAAGCCATTTGTTTCACATTTGCTATCGGCTGCAACACTCGGCACACCATCCTGTGCTACAGCTAGAATATTGTAATAGTACTTGCCTATTATGCCACTACCCTAAATCTTTTATGAGTCAGCACCAACTTGAATCAAGTTCAAGTAACCCTTGTGCTGCAACCCACTGCCACTAGTAAGAGTGGCATGTTTTAATTCAATGAATCCAATCTGTGCCCATTTTCATATGTGTTGCGCAGCAACTCAGAAGGGAAACATTGTGCTTAGCCCAATTATTTCAAGTCCCATCACATGAGGCTTGCACACGCACACACCACACACACACACAGCTATGAGCAGAGACATTTGACAGTCTGCAAACATGACATGTTCAATATAATATACAAAAAGGCAGTGCATGAGCGGCCCATGGCTTTTTTAATGACTGCAATGCAGAAATGCCACAAGTTTACATATGGAAAAAAAAACTATAATAAGGATGAGTGAATACCATTGGCATAAATAAATGTTGCTTAAAATCTTCTTTTCCTGCTAAAGTCTTTGAGGTTGCCAAGTGCTATTCAACATACTCGCTAATTCTGTCATAAGACCAGCACCTTCAGAGGAGTTTCACAACCAGCACAGCTATAAAGAGCAATAAACAGTTTTAAAAAAGGAAGTGCCTAGCAGCTGCCAATGATGTAACACATTACAAACTTTTACAGACTGGTATACCACATGATAATTCATGCAATCAAATACAGCTCTACAAGGAAAGAAAAAGACTGCGCTAGTTACTCTGCCACGGCCACCCTGAAACAACAGAGCTACTCCACAAAATATAACATAGGTAAAATACACCATAACTTCTGCAATCTCTAAATAAAAGCTTTTGCTAAGCATCTGACATCAACTTATTAAATAGTACAGTAGAACACTGCTGTAGTGCCTGAAGTCCATTAAGCAAGACACCTTCAACATGTCAGTATCTTCACTACGTCAGAAATCAGTTTTTTTTTTTTTTTTTTGTTAATGTGTGCTGAAAGTACTCTGTGACCAGGACACAATGCAGTGCTTGACAGCTTTCATTAGAAACACAGCTACACATTAATTCTAGCTGAAGGTTCTTGCACAGTCCAGTTCAACAGATGTAACACTCAAGCCTGTGGCCCACGTTTTGAGCAAAGGGAAAGCACATACAGACAGGCAGATAGTGTGGTGGCTATGCTGAAAACGTTTGAAAGTACAGACAGTTGTGCCTGCACCAGCTGACGCTAACCACCATGAAAAAAAACAAAAATGTATTGCACGCGACATGCTCCAAGCAATGCTGCCAAAACTTTTGAGCATGTGCACAGCTGACCATAGGCAGTATGCTCATTGCTTGAGATGCTGGCAAGAGGACTGTGTGTTACATCACATATTAAACCATAGTGTACAACTTCAATCAACATTTTTCCACACTCAATACTGCTGCTTACTGCTAAATCTTCGATTAGAGTGGAAGCCTTCTTTATAAGTCTGTGCACCTACAATGCAAATTTATAACAATTTGGAGGCTTGCAGCACCTGTACTATAAATATAATATATTCTTATGTTCTAATATGTGAACTGCGATTAAGCAGATAATACACTACAACCAATACAATTTCTGCAGTTTCTGGCACTGCAGCCTTATCTCTTACCAAACGCACTTTCAATATAAGCAGTTACAATGCCACAAATAGCTATAAATCTGAAATAGTTCCAGACAAAAGGTTTTCTTACCTTATCAATATGTTAACCACAAAGCAGCTTACTATAGCAATGTTCTACTGTACAGCCATGGTACCCTGTCTTTAAAAGAAATGGCCCCAATTTTGGTAACATGCACAGAGGTATCTTGACAAAAAAAAAAAAAGGTTTTACAACAACAAAAACACCACCCACACATTACAGCTGCAAATTTAGGCAAGTTTTTTAGAGCTGCACACCATGCAAAGTGACAGAGAAGCACAATAAGTCAGGCACCGGAAAAGTACAGTGCAGTATGAGCAGAGACAGCACACATTACAGCGGGAGCAAAATCAAGTGGATATCGATTCAAGAAGAAATAGCCTGCGTGCATGGCTGCCCTCATGCCCTCAAGAATCGAAACACTCGGTCACTGCCCCATGACATCCTACATGACTAAGATCAACAAAAACACAACAAATACTAGGTACTCATATAAAATGTACAAAATGGTACAGGGAGCCGCAACTACAATGACATCTTAAGAGCTCGGCAAGTGATGGGGGACAAACAAGAACCTCTGTGAAATGACACGCTGAATATCTAAAAGGGCAAAAAACAAACAAAATCAGTACCCACACAAACACACGCGCGCACACACACACAAAAAGAGATGAGGGGTGGGGAATACAAGAAGAGGGGGAGGGAGCTTTCAGGATAAAAATCAACCACTGCATGCTTTACCAGCAGCAACAATACAAGAGACTTCCACTAGCTGCCAGAGGATCAGTCACAACCCACAGGCGTCACATAAACTCTGGTGTAAAAGGAATGTTTGTTAAATATATGTGTGCATGTGCATTTACATACTAATAAGGCCTTTAGCCATATGTGCAAGCAAACAAACAAGGAAAGACAATAATGGGAACACTCATGAGCCATCATTCCCTCTATAAGATCTCTGTTCCAGAGACTGCCTCAAGGTGTAGCATTTTGAAACAAACAAAAATATATGCAGCATCACTTCCTTCCCAGAGGAGTATGCTCTCAGGTAGCTTATTCCTGGGGCTGCCCAATGCACATTGTGAGTGTGACGTTCGTTGTGTTCGAAATGAACTGAGCACACGCTAGCTCACATGAATTCTCCAAGGAGAGTGGCAACAAAGGTCAAGCCGCCATAGCTGTTTTCTGCCAATGCCAAAGAGCTGTGGCCTCACTTGCGCTTCGCCTTGTCTGCCTTGCGCTGAAGCTTTTCACGGGCACGCAATTCCTTCTCTTGGGCCTTGCGCTCCTTGTCCAGCTGGGAACGAAGCTCCTTGACCTTCTTCTTCAGCAAAGACCGATCACTTGTAGACACCACTCCCAGCTCCTGAAATACAGAAAAGGCCATTCAATTCCTGCCCAGGCCAGAGTGAATACATTGCCAGCTTTCAAAACTGTTGGGGCATGCCAAAGCCAGTGCACTTCATCAGAGCGGCATACAATGAGTGATAAGTCCCTCACCATGCTCCGTCCTCTGCTGACCCACCCTATCGTCTTCTCCCAATAAACTTTCTTGCTATGCCTTAACCTCAGTAAAACACATTTTTTAAAAGAAAGTCTGCAGTCCTGCTTAAATATTCTGCAGGCATCAGCAACAGTTGTAGCATTCATTGAAACTTTGTGCACTTTTAAGTAACTTGTGGTAAGCCTGCAATGAAACAGCACAATCCTTGTGAACCTTTCTGCAGTACTTAAAGGGGCCTTGAAACACTTTTCTTGAAACCTAAGCAACATGCTGGAATGACTATGCCTTTCAAGGAATATAATCACCCAAAATTTTTGAAAGAACCTAATCCCCAGTGATGCTAACTACATCTAGCTGGCCTGCTCAAAGTATTAAGGGGACATGAGGGTAAAAAAAAAAAAAACACGATTTTTTCCGGAAAAGTCGATTTTGTGTTTTGTATTCCTGAATGAAAGCTGCAAATTAACTACAAGTTTGTAAAAACTGCAAAAGCAGTGGCTCCTGAAAGTGCAAATTTGCCAGAATTTTGCGTGCGCGGCGTTGCCCAATCTTGAATTTTCACGGGGATGTAGGTCTAACCCTCTTCTCCCAGAGCCCACTTCAGCAGCACTACAATCTTGCTGAAAATACGAGAAAAAAAATTGTTTACCCGCCCAAGTTTAGCGACGCAATGTTTTTTTCTAAACTTTCAAATCTGTTTTTCTCAGTTCTTAGTTTTGGAGCATTTTTAGAGTTTGCGCACTAAAACTTGTGCAATTTATTAATTCTGATTAATAATGAAATTTGGCATGCTTATGCTTTAACATGTCCTGAATTCAAAGAAACAACTTTCAGAGCTTTCCACAAAATATATTCAGTAAGATAATTTCAAAAGATTCTTCGTTGAGAATGGTAAAACGAAACTCAGCATTGGAATTTCTTTTCTAGACTAAAGCACAAATGTTACACTATATGTTTTTGCTTTATTGAATTCTACTACTCATTGGGAGCAATATGGGCTATTTTTGGTGCTTTCTTGTGCTCACTGTTATCCCCTAAGCTTTCACAAAAATGCATTGTTTTTACAAATGCACAGTGTGCAAAAAATTATCCAAATGAGCTATCAAAAATCTAAAAGCATATTTTAAAAGAGGAGCTCAAACTCTGTCAATGGTGAAAGTTTTATTCAGCTGTCCCAAATATTTAAAGAAAAGTTTTTACAAGTAGCATCTCCCCTTAACTGCAAGCGTAATGAATGCTTTCGGAGTGTACACGTGGTTGCCGTCCACTGTTCCCTCAAGCTTGAACCAGACTGCAGTTGTCAAACATGCTTGTGGTAACTGCGGTGTATGAAGTGCTGAGGCACAGCACCATTGCCCCTCCCCCCATTCATCCCTACAAGTTAGGGTATGCTGACAGTGGTGTTTCTTGAGTATGTCTGGGTACAAGGGGCATTACATAATGTGAAGAGTAGAAGGCTTGCTTTTTATAAATTTGTTGGCAGAGAAATTCAAGGTTCAATTTCTTTCTTCGTACTTCAAGTAAGGGAACAACATTAGAGTTCATTAGTTCTGATGGTGAGTCAAATGTAAAGAATTTATTGTATAAAACCAGACAGCCCATCTTTGAATTTATTCAAGACTACTGATATTGCATTGAGTATAGGGGTCCCAGGCCACACAGACATATTCTAATTTTGGTTTGATAAATGTAAAATAGGCTAGCAGCTTGACATTAGGAGGAGCTTATTTTGAAGTTTATATTTCGAAAAACGTAGCTTGTGAAAGATGGAAGATGGAACTACATACGTTGCTAATATGAAGGTCCCAGGACAGGTAGCTAGTAAGGGCAATGCCCAAGTATTTGTAATTAGTCACCTTTTTTTAGCAGTTAAAAGCCTAGTTTATAAGTACATGAAAGTGGTGCCTTTTTATGATACAGGAAAGAGCACGCTTTTTTCCACATCAATGATCATTCCAGTTGTTGAGGTCATCCTGGTCACAGAACAGGTTATCTGATTGCACAGAACGCAATTGTCGACAAACCTTTTTTGAACACATTTTGATTACATTGACAATGTCATTAACATGTAATAAAAAAAGGGCCTAGAACACTGCCCTGCAGAACATCAGATGTGACCAGAAGGCAATCTTAGTGCTGGGTCCCCACATCCACACATTGTTCACAATTAGTCAGGTATGCTGCAATCAAAGATACAAAATAGTTCAGGATGTCAATTTTTCTAAACTTCAATATTAGGTTATTAACTTATCGTGAGGGAGCGTGTCAAATGCATCGCCAAAAATCTAAAAATATTAAATCAATGTGACCATCATTATTAAGAAACGACAAAAAAAAAATGAATAACTGTAACAAGCAAAGTTAACTGTAGAATATCCTTTTCTGAAGCCACGATAAAAAGTTAGCTAAAGTCGAGTTCTGTTCAAGAAATTTGATAATGCATTTTGTAATACTGTGCTTAATTAGTTTATAACACATTGATGTTCACAAATTGGTCTAAAGCTTTCTAATGAGGTGTGATCGCCCTTCTTGAACACTGACACTACTCTGGCTGTCTTTCAGTTGTCAACTATGCCACACATACAGACAATGAATCCAAGGAAAGCATAAGGGAAATCATCAGTGTTTGGAATTGAAATGTAGAAAATTATTAAGGGAAATGAAAGTGGATGAAAAGATAACTTGCCGCTGGTGGGAGCCGAATCCACAACCATGATGGCGCTAGCTAACACTCCCAGGGCTAGATCTAGTACACATAAATACCCAATGCAGCGGCCAGATTGACAGCCGTCGCTGTAGCACAATTCGGAGTGCAACATATGCGTAATGCGGGGGTAGGGGGTTCATCGCTGATTATCTTTTCGTCCATTTTCATTTCCCTTCATTTCCCACATTTTGATTTCAACCACAGCTAATTTCCCCTATGCTTATCTTGGCTTCATTGTGTGTTGGCTTTGTATGGTTGTGATTAACAAAAATCGAGTCCCTTGGTCTCCCTTCTTCTCTCATTCATTCATAGCGAGGTTCTCGAATCTGCATGCCTTGATGCCATTAGGCAGCCTACGAGCGTTTATTAGCCATGTGCCTGCTCTCCTAAGTTCACGCGTTACGCAACACCATCAGGCAGAAAAAAAAAAAGAGAGAAATGTTCATCCGCTGGCCATGGCCCTGAATGGTGCAGGCTAACATTCCCAGGGCTAGATCTAGTACACATAAATACCCAAGATAGTAGCCGGATTGATTGCTGTCGCTGTAGTACAACTGGTAGTGCAACACGCATAATCCAGAGGTTCTGGGTTCGGCTCCCCACTGGTGGCAAGTTATCTTTTTATCCACTTTCATTTTCCTTTTCTTCATAATTTTCTACATTTCAATTTCAACCACCGCTAATTTTCCCTATGCTTCCCTTGGTTTCATTGTCTGTTGAATGGTTGTGATTAACCAAAATCGGAGCACCTCAGCTTCCATTCTTCTCTCGTTTATTTGAGTCGTCAAGCGACTTTGCAGTTAAAACAGAAGTGCAAAATTTAAATTCAAGAAACTTTGCAAGAGACACTCTGCATACTTCTAAAGACAGACATTTGGTATGTTGCCAGATCACAAGTCTTTACATTAAGTAATACGGAGACCACTCCTCAATAGTTACTAAGTTCACATCGCAAGCACTGAACTCAACGGTATGGGTTGTGCATGAAGTGGCAGGGGAAAATACACCATTAAAATAAGAATTAAAACAGCGAGCAATGTCTTTTTGATCTGTGATTATGGTATAAACAGAAATTTGTTAAACTGACCTCTTTTTTTCACTGAAATTGCCCTTAGAACTTGCTTGGTACAATTTGGATGAAATTTGGTAACATTGTTGTGAAATAATAATAATAATAATAATAATAATAATAATAATAATAATAGTAAACCGATGTGTAGATTTTTGTAAATCTTGTAAAATGCCTAGTTAATTGAATTCTTTGCTTATAAGTGCACGCCACTCAGCATTATTGCGTCATGAGTTCATTTTTTATGTACTTCTTCGATTGTTTAATACAGTATAGACCACTTATAACGTAACCGCTTATAGTGCAGGACCGGATATAGTGCGGTCTTTTCAGACTCCCGTTAATTTTCCCATAGCACTCCATGTATACACGTATCGCTTATAGTGCAGTTGCGGGAAACGAAATAACGGTTACAGTGCGGCTGCCTGGGAGTACGGAAGTCAGCGGAGACGGTGAACGCTCCCCTCAAACGGGCGCCCCAAGGAGTGCTCGAGGAAGAAAGAGAGACTAAGTGGAGGAGAAGGGCACGTGGTGCGAACGAACAGCCAGTGAGGCTGAAACCAGAATCTTGAGTGCAAGTCGTAAAATATCACGGCACACATAGCGAGCGAGGGCCACGAAACTGCCAATGCCAGCCAACGCTCGCTTCACGATAACGGCAGTAAACGAAACTTCAGGGAGCGGGCGGCGCCGGCACTGCACGGCGAAGGGCGCACGCGGAGACCGTGCAATGTGAGGGAGGAGGGCGGCAGGGAAGCGAATTTCGCCTCGGCAACTCCGCCGCTTCGGTGGCTCCCCTCGCCCCCCCTCGTAGTTCTCTCACTTTCAACTGTCACCGTGCGCGCGCGCCGCCGTGCATGTGTCGCCGCTCCAGCCGGCCCGGCGCCAGCTCCCCGAAGTTTCGTTTTCTGCCGTTATCGGGAAGCGGGCGTTTGCCGGCGTGGGCAGTTTCGTTGGCCGGCCTGGGACAGCGCCGCTGCTTCCCTCTGTGCCGTAGCCTCAGCGTGCAAGGTCAACACGTGACTAGAAAGTAGAGGAAGCATAAAGGAGAAAGAAAGGTTCACTGCCATTTTCTACGCGTGGCTGAGACGTTGGCACGTACACGTATGTTTCGGCGCAACGCAGAATCGGCGACCTTGCCATTTGAGAGTGGGTGAAATTTCCGCCGCATTTTTTTCTTTCCTTCTTTTTTTTGTATTTTTTTTGTTTTGTTCGCGTGCGACATTGAGGGGTCTCTCCTAAGCTTTTACTCTATGGCGGTGCCGGAGCAATGGCGGTCGGAGGCGCCGCCGCGTGATTTGGTTCGAATTAACGAGATTCGACTGAATTGAATGCAAACGTTCTAGCCGCATTCCTCAACTGTCGCATACGCGTGGCGGCTCGGTGCACTTGTTCTGCATATGTGCGGGCCTTGAAAATTGTTGCTTTTGTTATAGTGCGGTACCGCTTATAGTGCGGATATTCGTGACTCCGGCGTCTTAAGTTATAAGCGGTCTACACTGTATTGTCATATGTACACTGTTTTCTTCTTTTTTGGTATGTTGCACTGTTATAGTGTCATCTGCCAAATGTGATGGTCAGTGGACGCTTTCAAGCCCATTTTTTAGGCTTTTTGTCCACTGCCCACAACATCATTGTCTTCTGATGTTGAAAATAAATTGAAATTGATATTGAAGACACCCCAAGGCTGCTTTGTACTTCGGCTATGGCTGAAGGTGACGTGTAGGGATGGGCGAAAATTCGGTATTGTCGAATATTTGATCGAATAATTCTATATTCGTTATTTGCTTCGATTCGAATTCAGGTATTCGATATTTTCGAATTATTCGGCGCTCCCGAATAGGCAGCCAGAAACCACGTATGGCCGGTACACATCTCGGAGGCTATGCTTCACGTCATGGCTGCCATACATCAACCATAAATCTCGAAGTCTATACGTTTTTGCATTAAAGAGCCGAAAATGTGCGACGCAAACGAGCAGAAACGGCACTATCGTACAACCGAAACGAAGCGGCGGAGTCCGCATCGCCATAGTCATCAGCAGAAATCATACGTGAATGACAGCAACGACAGAATGCCTCATGCCTATTTGTGCCTTTATTGCGTTTACCGCCACGCATAACAACGTGTTGGCCGCAGGATTTCATAGTCGCCATCCATGATCGCGTCGATAGCTGCTGTGGTTTCTTCCGCAGCGGTTGCGACAAAAAGTTTCGTTTTGACTCAATACGCACGTCGGCTGCGTGCCCAAAAAGCTGCGTAGTGGCCATCCATGATCGCATAGATAGCGACCGCGATTTCGCCTGCAGTTGTTGCAGCGAACGGTAGTTTCGTTCTGACTCGGTGGGTGCATCGGCCGCGTGCCTTAAGCACCGCAATGTCGCCGTTCATAATCATGACGATAGCGGCCGTGGTTGCGACAAACAGTTGTTTCGGTTTGACTCGGTGCAAAGCTGTCAAGAATGAAGAGCGCAGGCTAAATCGCGATGGGCGTGCGATCTGTTGGCGGTCAGCTTACTGGTGAAAAAATAATCGGGATCTGCGCACGGTAGTGCAAAGCGTGTCGCAAATGATGGCGCGCGCCGTAGCCGTGCTGCAAAGGAAGTCGCGAGGCCTCGATCGCCGCTGCGCGAGCCAATCAGTCACGAGATGATGAGAATTGCAGCTTCCGCACTGCTTTTATGCAAAATATCAAAAGCATTTGCTCATCCATTACACTAATAAAATCGTGCTGACGTAGTAAGCATTTGCTTATTGTTTTCTGGATACCCTGATAATTCGGCATTCGGTTAATTCGGACATTTTTTTTCGGTCCCGTGAAATTAAAATTAACTGTAATATGTGATATATACTATTCGATTCAAAATTATTCGACCAATCACTATTTGCTTCGAATTCGCTTCGAACCTCAAATTCACTATTCACCCATCCCTAGTGACATGCATTTCTTTTTTTATCTTTTGACTTCGCACTTCAGATGAATATTAAAAAATTAAATTATGGGGTTTTACGTGCCAAAACCAGTTCTGATTATGAGGCATGCCGTAGTGGGGGACTCCGGAAATTTGGACCACCTGGGGTTCTTTAACGTGCACCTAAATCTAAGTACACGGGTGTTTTCGCATTCCGCCCCCATCGAAATGCGGCCGTCGTGGCTGGGATTCGATCCCGCTACCTCGTGCTTAGCAGCCCAACACCTTCAGATGAATATCTTGAATATCTTGGGTCATCCAAGGCCTTCATGACTTGTGCATTTCCTTTTTGCTTGCTTGGTATAAAATTGCTCAAACAATAACGACACATGTTTTTAAAACAATCCCAGGGAGAAAAGACATCAGTGTCATCAAAGAAGACGATTACACGTCTCTAAATGCTCAATTATGGATGCCTCATAGGCACGGGAAGCAATGTGCCAGGACATTTTTCTTCTGTGTGTTACAGCCAGCAATCGGCAAGGAAACGCTGACGTTTTGATCCAAGATCCTGTGCTTAAGTATCTAGAACAGCCTTGCACTCGAGTTGGTTTATTTAGGACTTGAATAAGGTCATGCAACAACATGTTGAAGAATGTTCACCATGGGTGCTTGGACACACTCTCAATTGTAATCATTCCCAGCCGGCACTCGGTATTATTAAAATTGCCAAATGAAATAGAAAGCACTTTACTGTTTGAGTACCAATGCATGTGCACTTGCAATTTATTTAATTAACTGGGTGTCACATCTAGTGGTCTGTACATAGTATACAGAATAAAGGTGCAACTTCAGTAAAATACCTTTATGCATTGGCACTCCAGAAGGTAAATCATTTACGAAACAGCCCTAAATTGCTTACAAATAAGCACGGGCATTCCACTGCACCTAGTTAACCCATCCTTGCTGAAAACAGTACATACGACAGTGGAAAAATGTCTTCATCGGTTATTTCATTACATAGCCACATTTCAGTTTTGACAGTGATATGGTGATTATGCAGTTTCTATATTTTCAATTACTCAATCTTATTTAATGCTACAGGTGTTTAAAGTGATTCAGTGGTGCCCCTTTTGCACTGACATTGAATCATGACATTCCTGTGCTTGTTCACCACAGTGGTTTGTTAGTTTGACTCTTGTTTTTCATCCAAGTTGTACATACTATAATAATATTATTATTTACTATATTAATATGGTGACACGTGCGTGAGTCAACCATCAGTGGCTTTAACTGATAAGGAGTTCGCGCTTCCATTTTATTCTAGAAGACTGCTCGAAATATTTTTTTTCCTTCAGTAGTAAAGGTTTCAGTTTTGTCTGTGCTCTTAAGAAATGCCACAGATAATAAGATTAGAATGGGAGTGAATATGCGTGACCTTGCTGTCTCTGCAAGACTTGTGCAAAGTGGAAAGGTAGCTTTGCTCACTGACTACGCCAACACTGCCGTCAGACTTCTGCCATGTTACATTAACACAAATTACAATGGTTTTCAACATTCCAGGAACCATGTATTAAGGTAAGAATAGCAAATCACTTGGTCTTGATTCGAGAATCCCACATTAATATGCAAGTGTCAGCACATGTGCTGTGAACAGAAAAAGAAGAGGAAGGGGGGGGAGGCAGCACACTGGTTGAACTGAGCAGTGCCTGAGCGGCACCAATCGCTACTTACAGAGCACTACTAATATAGCTGAACCTTGATATAACAAAGCCATACAAGCAGCAAAAAACTCATTTTATACTGTGAATACTATCACTACCAAGGTTTGTGTCATGATTTCAGCAGTAAAAATTACACAGCTTTCTATAAAAAGTCTTGGTGAATGGTACTTTGTCTGCAATTATTTCTGAACAGAAGAAACTCGACCAGTAATACAGAGTCAAAACTACCGGCACATGTGGTATAGAGATCACATCAAGAGCAGAGCTGCTGCATGGAGCCATTTACTGCTAGCAGCCACCGTCCTTTGGCATCATGCATATACAAGCGTATTACCTCCATGGCCTGCCAATGCTAGGCGGGTATTTTGACTGATTTAGTGACTTGGTGCAGTGATTCGCAAGACAAAGATGGCTATAGTTATGCAATGTTTGTTCACAATAACGACATAGTGCAACTACACCAAGACAATACAAGTTTCTTTCATTGTTGCCTAGGCACTTGTAAGCACCTCAGTTGCCATTCTCTTGTTGAAAATTGCTGCCCCATGAAACTGTAAGCACGGACGGGGTGCACCCATCACAACTTATATAGTTGCATGATCGATGACGAAGCAATGCATTCTGTCTCCGCTTGACAGTCACTGTTTTCTGCCATTGCCGGCACAAGTTACATGAAAGGATGCAAGCAAATGTTGAATTCACTGTTGAGCAATGTTTTTCTGATCTTTTACTTGCCATAATAGCTTCAGGTACATGCATGTGATGCACAAGGACGTTGTTAAATCGAAAGTTCGAAAATTACTTTGTTAAAATGCAGGAAGGAATATACATGTTTTTGAATGGAACTAAGATCGGCAATTTTAAAAAAGTTCATTAATCAGAAATTTAGCTAAATCAAGGTACTTTATATTAAGGTTCAACTGAATATGCAAAGTGTGCAACTCAAACTCGATAGCTCACCTTAAGTCGGGCACTGTCCAGCTGCAACAAAGCCTCACCACCAACGCCCTGAGTGGAAAAGGTGGCTACATGTGCTTCCAGGCCCAGCACCACCAGCCACTGACCCACTTGGGACACACTCCAGCGATCTACAGGACCACTCTGCCAGTGATGTGGCCGCACTTCCTCGCGCCGTTCGCGTCCACTGGATTCCCCCTGGTTGCTGCTGCTGGACCGCAAGCTGCTGCTGCTGCCACAGTCCCCTACAATTCACACAGCCATACTTTATCACCAGAGCCACATGCAGTGCACATCGCATGATCCAACAGCTAGCACTTAAGATTTAGAACAGTCTTTAAACCCTGTTCCACCGTGGACATTAACGCACAGTGGACCATTTTCTCGACATCATCTAAACCCATGAGTTAGTACAAGAACGTTGAGGGGCCAGCCAAAGTACTAAATTTTGTATTATTAGCGGAGCAGTGTCTAAGCGGCATCAAATGAAACCATCCACACACATGCGCACACTCATACTGAAATACAGACTATAGTTAATAAGAAAATAAGTTCTGCAGACATCCATAAGATGAAGCAAGTTCCATGAACGGGAAGAATTGTCATCCACTCAGAGAGCAGCTCAAAGCTACAAAGGGTTTCTTTGTTGCTTCGCTCTGCTAGCAGGTGGATAACAATTTCTTTCCTTTCAGAGTGTAGACAAGCTGCAGAGCACAACATGAAGATGCGGTGGTGCTGCAGTCACATTCTGCGCGAGAAAAATTTTTTTTAATTATACTGACGCTCTTGTATGAATTTTCTCTGAAGGAAAGACTAACACACATGACCAAATTTCCATCAACTGCTTGGCAAAAATTAGTGTTAGAAGCAGTGAAGAGTAGTGTCAATGTAGTTGTCTGCGCATTTTGCCTGTACTGTACCAACTTATTTACAAACATGCAGCTTGTCAGTAAGTTAAGCTGCTCCATGCATGCATTTAAAGGGGCCCTGAAACACTTTTATTACTAAACATGAAATGGCTTCACTATTAAAAGGCATCTCACGGATCTCCTGCTGCAATAATGTTTCTAATCCTGCAATTATAAGCGGAGTTAGAGGAGTTTATCTCACTTATGCACAGCTTTCTGTCTTTTTTCGTCTCCACTAGCATGATGAAAGCTACACAGGGGTGATGGCAAGGGGGCAAGGCCCCACCAGAAAATCAACCATTTTCTTTTGTTTTCTTTACGACGGTACTTCCGGTTCAGGCGTGCGCTGCACTCTCTCGATGCGAGATGGGCGCTCGGGTTACTGATTTCTATGTCTGTCATCCTAAGTGACCACTCAGAGCACGCAGTTGTCGGATCATTTTGCCAGCGAGAGCACTCGTCACGGCACCCTGGGGCAAACACAGTATCTACTCTAAGCAGCAAACACAGCTACATGCAAATGTCATGCATATAGTGGAACACTGAATGTTTGCTATGTGCACGGTAGGATTAGAGTGCGCGCTCGCGCTGCAGTCTGGCTGTGTTACATGATGCGGACTGGCTTAGTCCTGCACCAGCTTAACCAACAGATAGTAGCCAAATCCAAATTGTGCATTTTGAAGCGCTATCAATAGCTAAATACAATGCGATGTCTAACAAGACATTTAGCCATGAATAAGCGCATGCTGCTGTTGCTAGGCGCGACAGGTGCAAGGCGCGGCAGACGCAAGGCGTGGCAGACGCAAGGCGTGTAGAAGTGAGTTCGTCTGTAGAAGCATACATCTGGTCTTGGGAGATGATGATATGCATTGGTGAATATTGTCATAGCAGACTCAGTACGAAGCAAGTGACCGACTCAGGCATGTAACGTTTGAACCAGCACTCATGTAGTACGCAGGGTGTGGCCTCGCATGATTGGAGGAGAAACACAGCATTAAGCAGACGACCATCGAACGAGACCAGAAGAGCAAAGATGAAATACTTTTTTGGTCTTTTTGAGATGGCAGACGTGTATTTTTCATTTAACTCCAAATTAGCAATAATAGTATTACTGAGAATGTTCTCGCAATCACGAAATCGGCCAATACCTGCCAGGCCCGATTGCCTGTTCGCAAGGTAGCTGCTTGCGACATTGCGAAGGAGAGAGAGAGAGAGCAATTTTTTACTGTTTTTAACACGAGATTGTCAATTCCCTGCTGCATGCAGTGCAATGATATTTGGCTCAGATGTTCACAGGAGCCTCGTCTACAGATTGGCAACGTTTTCTTACTGTGTTCGAAACAGTTACAGTGACGTTTCACTTCGTGAACGCGTGTTACGCGCAAGCATATGGGCACTGTGAACATGCAGAGCGAGCACTGCGGCATCGAAGCAGAGCGAAAAGGGCGTGAACGCGGTTGCGGATGCAACATTAATCTCAACGGTGAGATGCCTGGTGTGCCACAGGGAAAGCACATATTGCTACACATGCAAAGAAGAGGCACCGCAAACATGCACAGCGAGCATCGGGGTGTCAAAGCATAAACGGAAAGGGCGCGAACGCAGCGATTCTCCTCTCCACCTCCAAGCGCCTTCCTCCTGCGGCGCTCGCTTCCCTCACAGCGACAAACATAATTTCACCAATTTCACAAACTGGGCATCTACGCTTGCACGTAAAAGTGTTTCAGGGCACCTTAAAAAAATTAACAGAGCTCAGTCAGTATCATTCTGCATTCCTTTCAGCAGGAGCTCAATGCTGGAGCTCCTGCTGGCACATGCAATGTGAAAGGTGTGGTGGAGCCACTTGGCATATCATGAGAAACTAGAGGCACAAGAACCTGCATCACACAGATTTGTGGACACACATTACAATGCCCATGTCACATACTGTATAGACTCGTGTAAGAGCCGCACCAGTGTAAGGGCCACACCCCCAACTTGGCAGCCCAAAATCTGGAGAAAAAAAAATTTCCAACTGAAAAGCAATCAGATTCGATGCCCCTATGCTGTGCGTGTGCATCGGTGAATTTTCACTACTAGATGATGAGAGCTGCGCATTGCCCTCTGATGAAATGGTACATCCGGGGATACGAGGTGTGCACAAGTCGCCGGCTGCCTCGGCACCATTTTTTCTTTGTTGGCGATTATGAAAAGGTTAACATTCGCTTTTGTAGTGGTGGGCAAGCATGGACGATTATGGCAGATTTCATACTCGTAGTCAGGAAAAAATTACACCAGAAGTTTCGGTTCCGTGTTAAGGCCACATCTCGTCAAAACTGTAAAAAAAAAATGCAGCCCGAACACAAGTTTATATGGTATGTTTGCATCCAGCAGCACAAATCGCACACACACTAAAAATGTGTAGTCGCGTGCAAGGATCTAACAAGCACCAGCTATGGTGTTAGCCTAAATTTCCGTGGAGAACAGGTGCAAAGTGCTCCGAAACTTGCCTCCATGTGCAGTATTGAAGTACCTAGGGGAAACATACACTGCAGGAAAACTGCAAGGTGCTTGATTCAGCTTTCACTGGTTGCTTTGTGCGCCCCTTATCGACGAAATGTTTGTGAAGAAGCCACCACCTGCATCTTCGCAACTTTCCAGTACCGATTTGTATCGGTTACCGCAAATCGTTGCAAGAAGAATGCCATGTGCCACCTGCTATCAAACATTTTCAACTTTTAATGCAATCTTTCTATGAGTACTAGGCTCCAGCCTGTCTGTCATAAAATGTGGGTCACCAGATAAATAGGCGATACATAATCAGTTTCTCACTAAGAAAAGCTTTGGGCAACACTAGAAGAGATGTGGCAAGGTCATCTGCAATTCAGGCATTAAGTCACACCCATCACTGTAGGCATTATGCAATGCACATGAGCATGCTGCATGATAGCGTTGAAAATTATCAGTGCAAAACAATCTGGCATAACGCTTCAGCTTGAAAAAAACACAAGAAATTGAGCCGCGATCATCGGTGCCGACAGCAAAAATGAGCCTGGAGTGTCCATATAATTGCGCAACAAGAATAGAAGCCACATGGTACAATTTGGCGTCCGACACAATTGTACCCACCGGACACCATATCAGACGCCAAATTGTACCGTGTCTCTCCTACTTCACGGCAGCAAGTTCAGGGTACGATCATTATGCAGGGAAAAGAAAAAACGCACGGCTTGTTGGACAAGTAGAGGCTGCGTCCATTAGGCGAGTGCATACATTACGCGAGTAAATACGGTACGTAGCAGCATCAAATTTCATTTCGGGGGAATCCACCATGTCAGAGAGGGTTTGAAGATGTTTATAGCATTGAGGACACAACTGCATGACCACAGATCTAACCAGTACAATATAGGCTTCAATGTAAAGCATAGGCCGCTTATAATGTAAGTAGCAGGAGTCATAAATTTCCACGCTATAAGCGGTACCACACTATAACCAAAACAATATTTTTCAAAGGCTGTGCACGTTCAAAACATGTAGACCGAGCACCCACATGTGTCCAGGAATCAAAGCATACAACCGGGTTGTGCCCTCACTTTCGTTGGCAAGGTGGTTCCTCCGCTTTCCAAGTGCCATACAGCTACTGTGAAGCATTTCGTTGACTTTGCACCAAACCGTAACTTTGGCCAGCAACTCCCAACAAGACGGCGCTGCTTAGGCCTAGCCAACGGGGGTATCGGGCGGCATGCCATCGTGGGAGGATCGTCTTTGATATATGTTTGTATCCATAGATAAATACACGGATATTTGGCGCAAGATCATGCGCAGAGGCTGAACTGATGGCAGTGTGTAAAAAATGGGATTTGCTGGCAATCAGCCGGCCACTACTGCGAAGGCATGTAGCAATAGTTTCTATGCGCGCGTAGTGGTAGGAACGGCGAAAGCTCGTGCGTGGACAATGTTCCGAACCGATGAATTTGCAGAAAGTAGTTTAAACCATACCTGCCAACCTCAAGACTTTCAAATTCGTAAACTCGCGACCGGGGGGAGGGGGGGGGGGGGGGGGGCGTGCACGGGAATTCTGCCGAGGGGTACGACTTCAAACACACTTGGAAGTACTGATAGTAAAGTAGTACTGACGAGGCTTCGAGCACGCCATCACACTTCGCAGCCTCTACGGCTACAAAACACCGGAGTGCCGGAGTCGCACTGCGCCCGATGCAGCAGCACGTCGCACAAAAAAAGCGAGGCCCACAAAACAGGTCATACAGTAAAAGTTCGTTAATTCGGATTTCACGGGACCGAAACAAATGTCCGAATTAACCGAATGTCGAATTATCGAGGGTATCAAGAAAACGATACAAATGCTTACTACGTCAACACGCTCTTATTTGCAGTATGAATCAGCAAATTCTGTTTCTATTTTGCATAAACGCAATGCGGAAGCTGCAATTCTCATCTCGCGACTGATTAGAGCTCGCAGCGGCGAAGGTTTCGAGACTTCCTTCACATTGCGGCCGCGGCGCGCGTCTTCATCTGAGACGGGCTTTTCACTAGCGCGCGCACATCCCGTTTATTTTTTCGCCAATGTCGCCGCCCATCGCGATGTAGACGGTGCGCCTCTTCCTCTTCACAACCGCAATCTCTCTCTCTTCATCCTCGACAGCTTTACACTGAGTAAAAACGAAACTATTGCTTACCGCAACCGCTGTCAACGTGATCATGCACGGCGACCTTGCGGTTCTGAAGGCGCGCGGCCGACGCAAGCATAGTCAAACCGAAACTACCGTTTGCTGCAACTGCGGACGAAACCGCTGTCGATATCGACGCGATCATGCATGGCGACTACCGAGTTATGGAGGCTTGCGGCCGACGTGCGTACCGAGTCAAAACGAAACTACTGTTTGCCACAACCGCAGCGGACGGAATCGCGGCAGCTATCAAGACGATCATGGTTGGTAACTACGCAGTCATGAAGGCACGCGGCCAACGCGGTGCTATGTGCGGCGGTAAACGCAAGTTAGGCACGAATAGGAACAAATAGGCACGAAGCCTTCCGGCGTTGTTGTCATTTCAGTACTCCGTCGCTTCGTTTCGGTGGATGCTAACGTTGTTTTGGCGCGGTCCATTCATGTTTCGGAGGGTGGCGTGGCTTAGAGCTATGGGCGCGGACCATTCGTGTTCGGAGGGGCGGAAGGGCAACGGGACAGAGGCGCGCGAGGCTGGCGATGCGGAGAAGGATGGAAAACAACGCGTGGCGGCGTGGAATGGCTCAAATTTCTTTCTTTTTTTTTTTTTTTTTGTCTTTTCAAGGAGTTCGTATTCTATTCCCTGACGGCACGGACACTGAGTGAAAACTGGAGTGTACTAGTGAAAACGAAACTACTTTTTGCCGCAACCGCTGCGGATGAAACCGCGGCCGCTATCAACGCGATCACGGATGGCGCCTACGCAGTTTTGAAGGCACGCGGCCAACTCGGTGCTATGCGCGCCGGCAAACGCAAGAATAAAAGCTTTAAAGGCTCAAATAGGCACGAAGCGTCCTGGCGTTGCTGTCATTACCGTACGATTTGAACTCTGTCGCTTCGTTTCGGTGGACGCTAATGCCGTTATGTTAGAGTACACTCTAGTTATAGCTCGTTTGCGTCGCACATTTGCGGCGCTCCGCGCTCGCCGAGCACCAAGAGTTGTCCGAATTAACCGATGTGCGGCCAAATACGTTCGAATTAACGAGAGTTTCATTGCATTAAATAATGCAAACGCCTGCCGGGACCAAAGGATGTGTCCGAATTAACGAGCTTTTACTGTACTCGCGAAAAAAGCCTAGCGAAGGTGACAGGTAAGACGACTAGCCACAGCCTCCCATACCGAAACTGTGCCTGCCGCATCGACCCGAAATCGCCGTCGTCTCTAGGGGCGCCACTTACGTACAGGTGCACCTCTATGTTGAGAGTAACGACAACCAGTGACTTCCAGCCGTCGTCAGGTAGTCCAACAATCCGATGACGAAGGCAACGTCAGATTGAAAAATCTTCTTACTCTGCAGACAATAAAGATTACGGCACATACCTCCATCTCTATGCGCCCCTACGTAAGTGGCGCCCCTACCCACCAGCAACGGTGTGAATTTATAAAAAATTAAAAAAAACTATTTCGTCAATATAACCAATTTTCCGTAAAAATTGAGCCGACATTCGTGAAATCGTAAGACGGGTCCAAATTCGTACATTTTACGGAAAATTCGGAAGAGTTGGCAGGTATGTTTAAACTGACAGCGTCGCGGATTCAAGATCGCAGCCGACTTATCTGCCCGTCGCAATGACATGCATCGCGAAGGCAAAACGTGAAACGCACTCATGGTCTCGACCAATTTTTCCGCAGTGACGGAATTCACTGTCAAAATTTGTTGTTCCGGCCTGCTCGATAATTGAGACATTTTTGAGACCCAGTCCATGTCCGAAAATATTAGTTGGTGACTGTATTTACCTTCCGCACACAAACTGGAGAGCCAAAGAGCGACAATTGCACACACATTCGGTGCATTCATCGCTGACAAGTGCCGAGACCAAAAGGCTTTTTCGTCGCCTCAGCAACTCCCGCGCACCAAATCAGGGGTGGAACTGATACAGTTTGTCTTGGAGCACTCCTGGGAGCAGGTAAATTGCTGTTTTGGAGCAGGCTGGGAGCAACTAAAATACTGTTTCTGAAGAGATAGAAGGGGCATATCAGGCTTTATTCTGCATTAGAGGAGCATGTATCATATCTTAAAACGTTTAACCTGATAACATTGTTACAAAAAGAGGCTCGATCACCTTGCACCATTTGATTTACATAAGGAACACTGGTGTGCTAGGCACTCGACCGATTTTAATGAAATTTGTTGCATTTGTGAGAGAAAGTTAAATTCTAGTGACTGTTGGAAGAGGAATTTTGATTTTATGCCTGAATTGTTTCAAAGGAATTTTCAAAAATTGGTAAGGTCGAAAAAAATAGAAGCACGACGTTTATAAATTTGTAACTCTGCACCAAAAACAGATATCGCAGTTCTGTAAAGTGGATCCGTTATAACATCCAACGCGGACAAATTTTGTCAATTTATATCTTACGTGAACTTCTTACATTGTTTACAAGGGTTTTGCAAAAGTCACACTCACATAATAACCGTATAATGCAGATCCATGTATTACACATAAACTTTATCTGCTTTAATGCACTATTAGATGCAACTACGGAATTGTGATATTGCTTTTCATGGCTGAATTACAAAGTTGTAAACTACATAGTTTCATTTTCTGAAAAGTTGCTATGTTTGACAATTTTTATGAAACGATCTATGGCCTAAATCAAAAATCTTCCACCAGTCCCTAGATTTAAACCTTATCTTTTGTATACAACAAAGCTCATCGAATTTGGTGCACTGGTTGCCGAGAAAAACGATTTCTCCTTTCCCATGTATTTAGATAGGAGCCCACAAGCTAAAGCTCTAACACGCGCACTCTACAAGCTGAGCCGCTACACCTGTTTATCCCACTTCGCGATCGCGACAAAGGCAAGTAATGAAAACGTGCGAGTGCGGAGAAAAGGCTAAAGGCCTACCGCTCGCTTCCGGCGCCGCATAGCTGGCTACACGCTAGCTGGTGCACTCAAAACGACCCTTACATCTTTCGCAATTGTACGCTTAGTTGCGGTTATACGAAATACCAGGAGAATAGTAATTACTTTTGGCCATTTTTCAGTCCTTGAACTTCCCGGCACTACCGGCGCACAATGGTAGTCACTGCCAACTTCACCAACCACCGCGTCTGAAAAAAATGGCTACAGCCAAATCGTAGCCAGAATTGGAGCTAGCCAAAAGAAAACGAGCTTGCCTAGTAAGTGAAACCGAAACTAGCCAAAGTGGCCTTATTTGTAGTAAAATTTCCTGTATGGCAAAGTGCGGCACAGGGCTTCATTTCTGGTGCAAATGGCAGGCAATGGAGCAGTATGGCGCAGGAAAATTCAAATGGAGCAGGATGGCGCAAATGGAGCAGGAATTCCACCCCTGCAAATGAGCCAGCATGTTGCTGCTGCGTTTCTCTCTCTCTTTTTATGTTTTTCTCCATTCCTACTGCATTCACTCGCTCCGCGTCTCCTCGTCCTCTTCTGCATCGCCCTCAATGCTCTCTCCTTGGCCAGCATACCTAGTTGAGAAGCGGTTTGGCTGCTTCGCTTGTCTGCGGGAATTTATGGCAACGGCACTTTAACTGGTATTTCGTCTTGCATGGCTCCAATATAACCAGTATGCATATGGTACATTGCATTCTATGGGAAGATAAACAGGAGTCTGCAAAGACCGCATTATATCCGCTGTAGAACTATAAGCAGTTATGTTATAAGTGGTCCAAGCTGTACTTGTTTTGCATTGATTTAAGTCTTTGCAGGTTGTACTCATGTTGTAGGTTATACAAAAAAGAACATGCAGAACAAAGCTTTAAGTACTGTGGGGATCGAGGTGCCTTCCCGCGCCTCGTCCCCCAGCTCGCGCGTGGCGCTTAGCTCGATCCCCGGGAACCGCCGCCGTAACGGCAACATGGCGGACATGGCGAGCGCGCCGGACTTACTTTCCCGCGCAAACCGTACTTCTCCCCCCCGGGATTGGACTTGCCCGCGAGACACGTCACCGGGACGCGCCCTGATTGGCCTCCTGCGCGGCGGCCCCCGGGCACCCTCTCCACCCGAACTCTCGTCCGCTGAGCGCTTCCTCGCCGCGAGAGAGGCTCACAGGCTCGCAACGAGGTGGTTACATGAGACCTTTGTTCTCGCGACTCCTCGTTATCGCGCTTGGCGGACCGCTACCCGGTTAGCCCTAGCGCAGCGGGCGCGCGTACTCGATCGGTCTTGCGGCGAGCCTTGGCCCGTAAGCGCCGTGACTGTAGCACTGAGCTGTACCTTGGGTGAATAAACCCGTGTTTGTTGGCGATCTGACTCCGGGAGCCTTCTCTGCGCCGTGTCGGAGAGTCGACGAACCCTGCCGTAGCGCCTTTGTGCGTTGCGGAGTGGAGGAGCGTCGTGCCCTTTCCTGACCGTCGCTCGTAGGGTAAGCCTTGTGCAAACTCATCTCCACAGTACTCAGCACCTCTCGTGCACTTGAATAGCAGAAGGCACGAAAATTACAACAGAAGCACAATACAGAGGACATGCGGCGAACATGAACAGTTCAAACACCACAAAACACTTCTCAAATCACCACCAACAAAGAATGCACACAGCATAGGACTTACGAGGCAAACTTCCATCAATCTTCTTATGAGTGAGCAGGGTAACTTTCTGAGCATGAGGTGGTGGTGTGGGGACCGGTGAGAGGCTCTGCTGGGAGTCTGTTGGTGATGAGAGTGAGGAGACTCGCCTTCCAGGTGGGCTGTCCAAGGAGCCCAGGGACCCAGAGCTCTCAGTGTGCCCTGCCACATAAAACAGTTATGCTTGGGTTTAGAGACACTGAAGAAAAACACGGTAGAATCCTGCTGAAATGTTGCTGGTTGTTACATTTTCCTGGCTCCTATGTGGGATTTGTGTGGTCTAGGCAAATGGCTTTTACTAAATTCCTGGCTCTCAGATTCGCCTGCGCCTTGTGCATTTTTCCATAATCCCACAAAAAATGTATTAAATATAGTATTAATGTAATGTATTATTGTATTTAATATATATATTAAATGTATTAAAGCAAGACATGTTCTGTTTGCAAATAAAGGAGAATTCAAATGCATCTTTTGTAGGTGCTTCCTACAGAGAAAAAAAAAACACAAACACAGAAAACGAAAACAATGATATTACGACTATAACTATAGCAAGTTCAGTCTTCAATCGCCATTTTGTGCACTACTGACTACTACTTTTCTGCTAAAACAAACCACAAGAGAATAAGAGGGTAATTCACCATTCTAGTACAGTAGAACCCCGCTGATACATTTTTCACGGGACCGTAAAAAAAAAAAAACGTAAGAGCCGGGAAACGCAAGAGCCAGGAAACAGGAAAAATTGAGAAATGGGAGTAGTGTTGAACTGCACACAATATTATTTTAATTCTTACGTGCGACAAAAAGTAGTTTCGCCCGACAGCCGAAGTATCGATTGCGATGAGCTATACAAAGTAAGAATAGTAGTTTTATCGTCTGTATAAACTTGTAAACATTCGGTTATCAACTAATTAACAAACATGGTGTCAGCGCCCACAGGCAAACATGAACACATCACACTCGATGAGCGCGGACACGCGCAGTTAAGCGCCGCTGCAGAAGCGAGCGAAGTGAACTTCGTGCTGTTGTCTATCGCTTCAACCCAAACTGAGCGCCGAGAACACGCAGCACGCACAAGGCCACGAGCCGCCGACCCACCTACACTGCGTAGAATCTGCCCCCACGCAGATCGCTTTCAAGATACGGCCCGCTATCCCCCCCTCACTCCCTCGCTGGTGCCTCGAGCGCAACGGAAGGAGGCGCGCTTCCTCCCTGCTTTTCTTTCGTGCGCGAGACGCGGTCGTCAGCTCCCCTCGCACGCTTTCACTCGCACATTCAGCATACGGCCGCGATTCAGCATACGGTGCGAGGGGAGCCGACGACTGCGTCTCGCGCGCGAAAGAAAGCATACGGTGCGCAGCGACGGCGTTATCGCCCTTGGACTTTATACGGACCATCTATGAGCCAAAACCAATTTTAGGGCCGCAACGCGTCATAGACATCATCTTTAGATAGCAAAAGCGGATATCAAAGGCCATACTTTTGCTGGCAGAAACCGAAAATACGTAATAAATGTCGCCCCCAGCACTTTGGGCGGCCAATGCCATCGTCAAGCAACCAAGCCAAGCGACATGAAAAGTCAAAATGGCCGCTCGGGCCGGCGCGGTGTGGCAGTTCGGAACGTATGATGCGGGAACGGTCCCACAGTTGCGACGTAACACCGGGGTTACCAATGCATTGGGTTCTATGGGAGCTGTGCCGGGACCGGCCGAAAACGACGTAACAACCGGCAAAACGCAGCACCCGGGAACGTAACAGCGGGGTTCTACTGTAGTCGGATTTTGTTTTTCAAACAGCTCAAGTGAACAGGCATCATTATCAGCTCATATCCTGCCCTCAAGTCTAATTCTAATGAAGTGTGCACAAGAGGTTCACAAAAACAACTAAACAAAGAGGCTGTTTCATGGTGTAAGGACCAGACGCACAAAATGTCGAGCATCTTTAACAGCTTCAATGTCATATATAATAGAGACTTTTAGAATAGGGGCCCCAAAAGTTTAGGGCCCCTATTCCAAAGTTTTGCGGGTGTTAGCATTGGGGCATGCAGGAGTGAAGAGTTTTAGAATAAGGCTTTGCGTTTGGGAATAGCGTCTTACGCTTGCAGCGCCGCTACAGTGTCAAAGAAAAACTATTATAAATATTAAAATAAACTATACCATTTTATGATAAGAAGAGTAATTTTGACTTTCGTGTTTTTGCATTTAATTACAATTTAAAGGTTATTCTATTAGCAGCAAGCGATTTGTTGCGCTTAATTTTGAGTAACCAACTTTACGTGCCTTCACCAGCCAAGCTAATCCATGTTAGGTCTACAAGCCATGAAATCAACAATCGAATTCGGAATCAGCGGCATCTAACGAATCAATCTTCACTACACACATTAGTTAAGAGAAAGCGACAACCGCAGTCACTTCTCCTAACTTACGAACTTCACGTGTTACCATGAATTGACCCCAGTTTGGTGCTCGGTTAGAGCCGTCGCTTCGATAGGTGCCGCCATATTTGTTGACGCAAAGCTTTTGGGGCAGCTTTTGGGGCTCCCGCTAAAACAGTGAAATAAAGTGCCCGACGCAAAACCCAAACGCAGTTTGCATCTCGCACATGCGCAGTGGCTTCGACACTATTTCTTTGGGGCCCCTATTCTAAAACTCTCTAATGTGAAACATGGAATGGCACCTTCCTTGCCTAAGTACTGAGTCGAACCTTGATATAATGAGCTTCAAATTAAATAAAATTTTTAATCTAATTATGAAAGTAATTAACTGCTTTACACCCAGTTATAAACACTGGACTCAGGAGAAGCTTCCCCAACACGAGTGTGCTGCTCCTGCTCCCTATTCTTCCACACTTTCAAAAATAATTTTCCTAGTGCTCACACAAACACAAACAAGATGCACCAAAGTGGCCCAACAGCAAACAAGACAGCTCACAGCAAACCCTCAAGTGCAAAGTAGCACAAGGAACTTTGCAGAGGAATCAGTGGTCAAGAACCTCCTTGCCACACCCACAAACGCTGATAAGAGACTTGGGCTACGATTTTGCAACGATGCCTTCCACTCAATTCCATGCCACTCTCATCATCCACCGTTCACGGCCAGCTGCTCCTATAAAATAACACAGGCAGAGCGTCTATCTGACCAGTGATGAAGCGCGAAAAGGTATAGCGTCAGAAAAGGCTTTGTTACAAAATCACAGCTTTGATCATGTTATAAACATCTCAAGCTTCACAGCCATGCTATTAGAGGCGCTGACTTATTTATACTTCTCTCTTATTATGTATATGTAAAGACATGTTTATGCTTGTATTATTCCTTATTACGCTCCTTAGGAGAAAAAACCAAAAGTGCAAGTACTACACATGTAAAGAAATTTTAATTTCACTTATTCCACTCACTGAAGGCACACGGACACTGCTGCTGCATGTCACACTGCACACTGCCTTGCTGTTTATTACTCATGTGATGTAAAAAGGCACTTGTCGCCAGATTATTCTGAGGAAGCTGCGCTGAATTTCGTCAGCAGTTCACCATCTGGAGTGACCTGGCTACCATGAATCAGAACAATGTGGCTGCTGTCATAGTTAGCCAGCCAGTGGAGAGAATGCACAAGAGAACCTGGCATGCTCTCTTTCTGAAGCCTGTGTTTTGAATGTATGCCTTTTCCCCAATCTGCCATGGGGTTGCTGTTTCAGTATTGTTTTCCAAGCTTTAAATCAAAAGGCTCATTGTTTACCAGCCACTTGTTCCCACGAATACAAAAATAAGTCTGGACAGCTGAAGTGTGTAATTATAACTGACATTTCAATAGAAATATCATAAATGCTTATTTATAACAAGCCAACAAAATTTTTATAAGATAAAAATCTTTTGCACACAAAAATACATAGGAACATTCATTTCAGGAAATTTAAAAAGTTCATGACAGTGTCATGCAGAGGTTCATCGATATCTATTAAGGAAACAAGGCAAGCCATATACTTCCCATGCATCTTTAGGCTTACTCATGACCTGTTTTCTTTGAAATTGAGCAAGGCAGAATAGTCATACTGGTATCATTGTATTCTGAATTTGCCGTTGTTTTAACCCAAGCAGAATTGTTACTCTGGCATGTTTAGTAATTTTTTTTATTAATTTTTTTATTTAGAGCCTCCAAATCTCCGACTATAATAGATAAATGTTTTAGAAATACTAATTCCTTTTATTATATTTTTATAATTCTGCTACAGTGGATATATCTAATGAGTGGCTAAGTACAGGTCAAAAATCATCTTTCTAGCTTAAGTAGTTTTGACATAATGGGGCAAATGTAGAACACAATTGGTTTCGAGATACCCGAGTCTAAAGTAAAAACAAAGCGTTATTACCCACTGGACTTCAGTAAAAACCTACTGAACGGCAGAGGCACCTATTTAGTAGCCACCAGGCCCCATAGTCATCTCCACAATCAATTTTCCTTTTCTGTGCTTCCTGTTTGGCTTTCCGGGCCCCTTTTATAGTGAGCCGTGCCGCCCACTCAGCAAAGGAGAGTGATGCCGATCAATTTCTTTCAACCATTGTGTGTAGGGGGCCGGTGGAAGACCAAATGCCAAGATGATTTGGTCTTTCACTATCTCCATAACACAGAGTGACACTGTGTAGGGGGCTGGTGAAAGACCAAATGCTCATAGCACATTTACTCGGGCAATGCTTCCATCGCTGAAAGTTGGGACAGCGTCCATGGTGCACGGAACAAAACCAGCTATAACTTGCAAAGACGCCAGAACAAACAGCCCAGGATCTCACAAGCAACACTATAGCAACGCACTCCATGCGCTTCTGGCTGCATTTAGAGCTTGGCTAAAGCCTGAATTTACTTCCTAGGTAGCTTTCAGTGCTGCCAGACAACCATTCAGGATCCCGTTAAAGGTGAAGAAAAAGGAAATATTTCTTTTTGCCCACTTTTTATACAACAGCACAATACATCACTAGTCATTTAAAAAAAGTGTGCGTGTCAAGTAACCACAATGTTCAGAAAATTGCTCATTTCAAAAAAATTCACAAAAACAAATGAGATATTGAACTATGTTCCGAAAGAAGCGCAAATTTTCGCTTACGCTGTTCCCTTAATACTCTTTAAAGGGCCCTGAACTACCCCTCGGGCTTGGAAAAAAAAAACACATTCATGGCTAGCATACGCTGTTGTGAACATCTAAGCCAAATTTTGCAGTCATGTGCAGAGTGTGGAGCTCACAAGCGGAGTGTGAAGTCACCTTTTTCAATCACTCTTTTTAACAGAGGCCTTCAATTCACTCGTTTCGGGGGGGTCGACGGCTGCCCCTTGACGTCAGCGGGCAGGTTCCCATAGAGCACTGCTATTGGCGATAGTTGGCATCAATCAAGAAGCATGTTTGGATCAGTACGCTTCTTCCTGCTGTTACTGTGTGCATTTATTAAGGCAGTTTAGTGAACAGGCTGACGTAAGCAAAAATCTGCTTTTCGAATTCCAATAAGAATTATGTGCTTCCAGAAGAAGACGACTATTGTTTGCTCATGCTCGGCCGCAACCGCCTACATAAGAATGAAACTTTGGCCACAATGCTTATTGAAGTAGTAGCGGTCACATCTCATTCTATTACTTTTGAGCATTCAACTAGCCTCTGATCATGCGAAACTTAAGGTCAGACTACATGTACGCTTGCCAGCGCACGCTCACCCCTGGCTGCTCCTGGCTAGACACCTTGGCAAACATCCTATCGTAGTGAGTATTTGATAACGCTTCAAAATGCGCAATTTGGATGTGCTACTATCCATCGGTCAAGCTGGTGCAGGAGAAATCCGGCCCACACCACACAGCATGGCCAGACTAAAGCACGGGCACTAGCACGCACTCCAGCACTGTCGCATGCACTACAATTGGCCACTGCAACATGTAGCTGCATCTGCTGCGTAGATACCATGGCCACCGCGGGGTGCCGCGACGAGCTCGCTTGCTGAACTTGCTGAGGCCAATCACGTGCTCTGTGGGTAACGTTGGTCCAGGCGCATGTTGAGCTGGCCCGAGACCAACATCTGACTAGAACAGGTCGTCTGCTTCCCAAGTAGCACACCTTCGAGGTGTGTAGTCATCTCGCCATCACAGTCGAAGCTCGTAAAGTTAGGAATTCTTTCAACAGGAGTCCGGAGTGCGGCATCTGTCGCTTAAAAAAAATGCGTATATAGTACAGCGTTTCCAGCATGCCTGCAGACAGTGGCCTGCAAAATCAGATACACCACACCGGCGACGCTAGGATCACATAAAATTTGTCCCCTATATAGTTTGGTGCATTGAACATGATCCACAGCAGTGTGGTGATCAGCTATTGCCGCAACGCATGTGCACATGTGCTCGGCGAGCGCACACTTTTGTATTTGGCGAAGATGCAAACTCAGCACGCTCACTTCAGTACACCCAAACTGTAAGCGAGCAGCTGAGAACCACCGGTCACGCTGACTGCGCCATGCATGGTGCACGCCTGCGTTACTTTGGGCTCTATCCGCAATTTAAGCAGATGCGGGCGTTGCCAACGTACTCGCATAAGAGAACATATAGACGATGTTTCGTTTGACCCTTACCATACTCTGAACTAAACCACTAATTTATGAGCAGGACTGTCTCAGAACTCACGCAAAGTAATAATTTCATGTAAGCTGTAAACTAATAATATACCGTATCTTCCGGTCTATAAGTCGCACCTTTGTATAAGTCACACCCCCCTCAAAACGGCAGTCTATCCCGGAAAAAAAAAATGTATACAGTGTAGACCGCTTATAAGGTAAGTCGCCGGAGGCGCGAATATCCACACTATAACCAAAGCAACAATTTTCAAGGGCGGCACATATGCAAAACATGTGCACCGAGCTGCCACGCGTATGCGACAGTCGAGGAATGCAGCTAGAACGTTTGCATTCAATTTACAGTCGAATCTCGTTAATTCGAAATAATTCACGTGGCGGCGCCTCCGACCAGCATTGCTCCGCCACCGCCAAAAATCGCATTGCGACGCGTGCGATCGCACCAATTTTTCTCGCTCCAGTCGCAGCATGTGAAACGGCCTATAGAGTAAAAGCTTAGGAGAGACCCCTCAATGTCGCGCGCGAACAAAACAAAAAAAATTTTTAAATGCGGCGGAAATTTTACCCTCTCTCAAATGGCAAGGTCGCCGATTCTGCATTGCGCCGGAACATTCGTGTACATGCCGAAGTCTCAGCCACGGTACCGTAGCCACGCATAGAAAATGGCAGTCAACCCTTCTTTCTCCTTTATGCTTCCTCTACTTTCTAGTCACATGTTGACCTTGCACACTGCGGCTACGGCGCAGAGTGAAGCAGCGGCGCTGTCCTAGGCTGGCCAACGAAACTGCCCACACCGGCAAACGCCCGCTTCCCGATAACGGCAGAAAACGAAACTTCGGGGAGCTGGCGCCAGACCGGCTGGAACGGCGACGCCTGCACGACGGCGGGCGCGCACGGTGACAGTCGAAAGTGAGGGAGTTACGAGGGAGGGTGAGGGGAGCCACCGAAGCGGCGGAGTTGGCGAGGCGAAATCCGCTTCCCTGCCGCCCTCCTCCCTCACATTCCACGGTCTCCGCGTGCGCCCTTCGCCGTGCCGTGCCGGCGCCGCCCACTCCTTGAAGTTTCGTTTACTGCCGTTATCGTGAAGCGAGCGTTGGCCGGCGTTGGCAGTCTCGTGGCCCTCGCTCGCTATGCGCGCCGTGATATTTTCCCGACTCGCACTCAATATTCTGGTTTCAGCCTGACTGGCTGTTCGTTCGCACCACGTGCCCTTCTCCTCCACTTCACGACTCTTTCTTCCTCGAGCACTTCTTGGGGCGCCCGTTTGAGGGGAGCGTTCGCTGTCTCCGCTGACTTCCGTACTCCCAGGCAGCCGCACTGTAACCGGTATTTCGTTTCCCGCAACTGCACTATAAGCGATACGTGTATACATGGAGTGCTATGGTACAATTAACAGGAGTCTGAAAAGACCGCACTATATCCGGTCCTGCACTACAAGTGGTTACGTTATAAGTGGTCTATACTGTATAAGTCACCCCGGTGTGTAAGACGGACCTGTTCATTTGGTAAATGATATAAAAAAATCACAATGACGTTTCACTTCATGTACGCAGCATATCGCGGGCTCACTGCGAAAGCATATCGCTGTGCATGCGTATCAGTACCATTCCTATATAATTGTGAGAGCACTAATATGGACACTCCAGGCGCCTTTCTGTCATCATGGTCGCCACGATGTTCCATATAAATAAAGTCTAAGGACAATAACATCGTCCCCGCGTGCCGTATGCTGTATGTGAGAGTGAAAGCATGTGATGGTGAGCCGAACTGCGCCCGAGGAAGGAAAGCAGGAAGGCAGCACAGGAGGGAGGTAGGGTGGCTTGTACTCTGGTAGCAACTGCATAGATTGCGCAGCGGCACGCACCGTATCTTGAAAGCGTTCTGCAGATGCGACAACATTGGGGGCAGTCGACTCGCAGTCGACCTGCCGCTGCTTGCGTTACTGCTTCGTCCTTCTCGCACGGCGCAAGGCAACTCAATCACGAGACAAACCCAGTACCTCCATAGCGTGCACATAACCCGTACCAACTGCCAGAGGAGGTCAACCCAGCGCGCATCCAATTGGATTTGACGGCAGTTGTACAGAAAAGAAAAAAAAAAAAAGACGGAAAATTCGGAGAAAAAAAAAACTACTTATACACCAGAAAATAAAGTATATCTAGGGCTCCATGTTTTCGGATAAATCCGAAAAAATCCGATAAACACTCGCCGGTAAAATTTTTGACAATTCGGATTTATCCGATAAACTCCGATTTTAACGGTCAATATGACCCTGCTCCGTTCTATATAGAAAGGGCATGTTCTAAGCAGTACATCGGTACATCAGCGGGTTTGGCCGATATAAACTTTACCTCACGTCAACAGCATCTCGTAGACCACACCCATAGCACATTTAACAAAGGGCTTGTCGCGCACGGAGCGAGAGACGTATGACCGCTCAACGACTTTCGCAGACCTTCATGGACCTGTCGCTGAAAAGTGGAGACAGACAGCTGAGAGGAACCTTTTCGATGCACTCCAGTACACCAGTGAATCGGTTTGGTAGTGTTCAAATTGTGAATCAAAATGTGAAGCGCGAGTTACCCCGCGCGTTCGAAACCTATGCGCCGATTTTTAAGTTAGTGTTTCTTGAAACTGACGACATGAGTCAACTCATGAGTGATTTTGCGACTAACAGAGCTAACTTATCAGTAACATTGGTGAACCCCTGTCGCTTTGGAGACTTCACACTGTCCAGTGGCCAGTGCTTTCTCACTGCACACTGAGTCTTCTAGCGCAAAAGTTGAAAGGGCATTTTCAAAGCTGATAATCATCAATCGAAAGGAGCGTGCTTCCATCAGTCACAGCAACCTCGTAAAGTATGATTACGTCTATTACAAAAAGCTTTAAGCTTTTAATACGCACAAACGTAGGTGTTTTGTATTTAAGTATTTGTCCTTGTGTGTATGTGTGTTTGAGCGTTCAAACCTTCCAGACAACAAAAATATGCTTCGTGTGTTCTGATGTTTTCGTATTCAAGTATCATTTCATCTAAGATTTTGGAGTATTGAGAATAATGCAAAAATCCACTCCGAATTTCGGAGAATTGGGGATTTACCAGAAACAAACTTCGATAAACTCCGAATTTCTGCCAGAAAATAAACTCCGAAAAACACCCCCCGAATTTCAAGAAAAATAAACTCCGAAAACACGGAGCCCTAGGTATATCATATCTGCCCTCCTTAGATGACCTAACTGACCCAGTTTACAGAATTATGATAGCTCTTTTTGGTGCAGTGTTACGAAACAGTAAGCTTAGTGCTGCAATTTTCTAACTGACTAATTTTCAGCAATAAAGACAAATCTAGGCACTAAATAAAAATTCTGCTTCCTGTAGTCAATGGAGCCTCATTTAAATTGGGTCAGTAGTTGTCTAATAACAGTACGGTTTTCTATGTTTCACACGAGTACTTCAATAAGGAAATCAGAGTTGGTCCCAAGCTAAAGCTTCTTAATGCCACTATGAGACTAGCTCAGTAATAGCAGCACGAGTACTCACCTCTATTTTGCCACTGAAGAACAGCTGACTTAAAGTCATCACCAAGCTGCTGGGACAGAGGTCTAGTAGGTGAAGAGTCTGATGCGTTGCTTGTGTCAGATAAATGAGATGAGCTGAAATAAAAATGTTTACTTCAAACATTCATCAATGACAAATCCAGTCACACAGTCAAGGCTAGATGACACAGTAGAAAAGGTAATTAACACCTTTAGAAATGCGTCGGAGGCTCTAAACTTCACGTGTGAGCGGCCAACTGACAATTGCATTTGTTTCTTGGATTTGAAGCTCACATTAATGAACATGCATGTGTGTTGGGAATACCAGCCAAGGTTGAAAAAGCAGTTGATATCGTATGACAGTGCTCACTCCAAATAAGTAAAAAGAGGAGTTGCAATGACGTGTTTAACACTTTCGTGACCGCGGGAAAATCGCTAGTTTTCGGGTAGTCTGGCTATTATTTTTTTTCCTGCCACAGGAAATGATTCATGTTGAAGTGTATGGTATCAAATTGTAGAAGAAATTATCTTTCCAACGGTATTAATTTCAAACAGCATATTTATTAAAAATACTACGAAAAAAATTATCAAAACAAAAAAATCGCATCAAGAACGAGAAAGATCGATAAAAACATCAATGCTGCTTTGCACAAAAAAAATATTTAAAAAATCGAAATATACATTTTCAAGAAAAGGGATATATGAAATCAGCCTGCAAATATAAGCTCTGTATCTACAAAAGTTCTTGAGGCACACGGGTACACACAGCACTTCGGAGCGCGATTCCAAGGTGCACTCCCGGCTGTCTTCGTGGACAAAACTCGACTCTCTGCGCGACCGCCGGTAAATGATCCCGTCCGAACGACGTTTACATCTTGCAGATAAGAACTGTGACCTTTAGAACACGCCGGAAATCCTTACGTCGAGGCGCGGCAGCGATAACACGGTCCGAGAAGAAAGCAAAACTCAACGGCGGATACCCGTTGATGTTCCAGGGCGGTTTGCCGCACTTTCTTCGTCCGTAATGAAGTCCGACGAATCGAAGTCATCTTCCGAGTCTGTGCTGCTACGATCATCCGCAAATTCGAACCCAGATGCGTCGGAAACCGTCGAAACTCGCCGTTTCCGTGGAGCGGACGCGCGCGACGTAGATGCCAAACGACGAGCGCTCGTCACCCCAACTATGCACGCGCTTTAAAAATCCCCGCGCGGTGGAAAAGAGAAACACAAAACCGAAACCGATAAAATAGTCTCTCTTTTAACCCGCTTGATGGCGCTAGCTGTCCGGAGCGCTCGGAGAGGCGCAAAAATTCAACTTGTACCATCGACAACATACTGTCGAAGGGCATAGGCGTGGTCACGAAAGTGTTAAAGGAAGCTTTAAATAAATCTTGCATTCACAAAGTAGAAAGCAGCTTTAACAACCAAGTTACAAGGCTGAGCCAAGCCGGTTTCCGGTCTTATTTAGTTTCTAGCGTCTGCGATAAGCTTCTTCAAAAGATTAAACATGTAAGAGAGGGAATTAACAAAGAAAAACCAGATGACAGGAGGGTACACGTAATCCCATACTGGCACAGGGTGTCCCACAACCTCAAGAAGGTTACGCAAAGGCACAGGGTTAATCTTGTCTTTAGTGCTCCATGTAAACTGGCTAAAATATGCCCGATGGTGACCATAGAAAAACCTGATCCATGCTCTAAGAAACATGCAGCGCAATACTCGCGTTGCACTAGAAATGTCTATGAAATCCCCCTAAGCTGCAAGCAGGTATATACAGTAAAAGCTCGATGATACGATCACGGCTAATACGAATTTCCGGATGATACGAATTTTTCTGTGGTCCCGGCCGAGCCCCATTACTTTGCAACGTGCTAGAGAACTGTTGTTACGAATCGATTTTCGGCCTGCGTCGGTTGATACGAATAAACGCCGCCCCACTGACGGTCGCGAAAGAGAACAGCGTGCAGTCACGCGCTTTCTCTCGTTATCTTTTGGTGCGGAGGCGCGGACGCGGCGCCGGACAGCGCGGACTCCGCGACTGGGCGCGAAGAGTTTGAAGCGGTGGCGCTTTTGTACTTTTAATCCTTTTCGGCGGTTGCCCATCGGACGGAGTGGCTGCTGTGCTTTGGGCCGCGTTCTTTGTGTTTGCGCCATTTTACCTAGTCGCAGCGAGCTATGTCTACCGAGATAGGATTGTCTACCGAGATAGAAGGACATAAGAGACTTTTTCTTCAAGAAATAAATGCTTTTTACGTACATGTGCCTGAGTGAGTTCACCTCTGACTCTTTAATTTAGCTACAGTCGAATCTCGTTAATTCGAACACGCTTATTTCGAACATACCGCGCACCGACAATGCTCTTAGCAGCGCGCCAAATCACGCGGCGGCGCCTCCGACCGGCATTGCTCCGACACCGCTATAGAGCAAAAGCTCAGGAGAGACCCCTCAATGCTGCGCGCGAAGGAACGGGGAAAAAAATAAAAAAGAACCCGCGGCGGAAATTTCACCCTCTCTCAAATTGCAAGGTCGCCGTTTCTGCATCGCGCCGGAACAAGCGTGTACGTGCCGACTAGAGTGTTCTAGACAACCGTATTCTAGCACACACTAGTGCCGACGTCTGAGCCACGCGGATAAAATGGCAGTGAACCCTTCTCCTCTATTTTCTAGTCACATGTTGACCTTGCACGCTGCTGCAGCAGCGCAGAGGGAAGCAGCGGCGGAGGCGCAGTCGGGCCAACGAAACTGCTCACGCCCGCAAACGCTTGCTTCCCGATAACGGCAGAAAACGAAACTTCAATGAGCGGCTAAAATAAGCTGGCGCCAGCACGGCGGCCGGCGCGCACGCAGATGTGCGCACGGAGTCGAAGGTGAGAGAGCTACGAGTGAGTTGAGAGCCACCGAAGCGGGGGAGTTGACGTGGCCAAATCCGCTTCCCTGCCGCCCTCCTCCCTCACCTTCGACGGTCTCCGCGCGCACCCGTGTGCCGGCGCCGCCCGCTCCCTGAAGCTTCGTTTTCTGCCGTTATCGGGAAGCAACCGTTAGCCGGCGTGGGCAGTTTCGTGGCCCGCGCTTGCTATGCGCTTGCACGCCGCGGTATTTCACGACTCGCACCGTTCGTGCATCGTGCTATGGTGCACGAATACTTCAAAAATACGTCCTTTTAATTCGAACAAATTTTTGGGCCCCTTCGAGTTCAAATTATCGAGATTTGACTGTAGTTTTAATTGTGTTTCGATGATACGAATTTCGGCTAATACAAATATTTTTCGTGACCCCGTGAGATTCGTATCATCGAGCTTTCACTGTAATGGGCTAACGGGGCGTTGTTACAATGAAAGGGCGCGAGAGCACAACTGGGCCGTAAATAACAATGCAGAAGGTCATTTGGCTGAACATTGTAAATGTCACAAATGCCGTCCAAACCTTTATGACACCAAGTTTCTGGCACGTTCCGGAGATAGACAAGAAAGGGAGATATTAGAAGCTTTTTTACATTGTGAGGGCCGAGGGCATGTGCATTATCCGCCCGTCGGTGGCACCTGCCGACAAAGAGATTGCCTTTTTGATGCGATAGGGAGTTCATGATGTCACAGTGGTGCAATTCATTTTTATTGCGATAGCAATTATATGGACACTCGAAAGCAGATTTCTGCCGTCGGCGTCGCCGTCGCCGTGAGGTTCCGTATGACGTCAGTGGAGATGAAATCGTCGCCGTGCGCCGAACGCTGTATGTGCGAGTGAAAGGGCGCGAGGGACGCGCACTTTCACGGGGAGTGAACGCACGGCGAAGAACAAACGCGCGTTCTGCGCCGTGCTCCCTTAAGGGCTGCAGAAGTAGGCGTCTCTTTCCTCCTTTACAATCACCATATATGTAGAACAAACGCTCCTTCTTCCGACGCGCGAAAGGCCGTGGCAAGGAGGGGAAGGGAGGCGACGTTTAGCTGCGGCACCAAGTGCCTATTTATATCAGACGCTCCGGCAACAGTCACCAACGCCGTACGCATTTTGAGCGAACGCGGGCAATACGCCGACGGCGTCGACAACAGTTCTGCGTGTTGCCGGTGCTGCTGCATGTCCAAGGTTATACACCTGATAAAGCTACTATCATTACTCCGTATAGCTCTCTACAAATTTGCTATCGCAATTGATGCTTCGCCTTTCAGGTGAAACTGCGACAACTTTTTAATGTATATAAACCTTGTTTCTTCAAATAAAATTTAGTTGGAAATTAGCGCCCGTCTGCTGTACCCTTCTTATTTTTGTCGTCTTTTTTGCACTGTGTTTTCTTCAAGTGTGTTACACCAACTCACCCACATCAAGCTTCTACTGCTTCAGAACCAACAATAGCAATTTTCGAGAGTTCGAGTATTGCAAATAGTAAAAGTGTATTTTGAATCGAATCGAATACTAACTGATTCAAATCGAATATTTGAAGTTTCGAATATTCACACATTGCCACAGAAATAAGATTAAACCTGTAGAGTTTACCTTCACAGAATGAAAATTCATTTACACTTAATGTCCTCCACCGTCATCAATCTTTGGCAGCTTTTTATCACCGTCCTTGGACCGCAACATGTTGCATTCCTTCTGGTCCACTGCATTTGATAATCTGCATTTCTCCTGCCACTGCACTATGATCCCACATGCCTAAACTAAACATTTTATCAGTTCATTTTGTGACTCATGCAAGTCTTTAGAGCACCGAAAACATGACTCTGCTGCCACTAGCCTAGCATGTAAAATACCACTTTTAATGAGCATTCGTAATTACCATATTTACTCAAATGTTGACAGATACTTTTCTTTAAAAAAATAATGTGCAAAGGTCAGGGATCGGCTGAGATTTGAGGATGCAGTTTCGCCGCAATCGCCAGGCACTGCGATCCACAAAAAGGTTGATGCCACAGGTTAATAAATGACATCGCCGATTTTACAAGGACAGACAGAAAGCGGGAATGTTTGTAACAACGAAGATCACATAGGCGAAAGCAAAGGAGGTCGCAAACGTCCCGAGACACCACTCGGAACAAGTTCAGATGCCTGTCTGCTTCGACACGTCTACTTTGCTCATTCAGGTGGTGGACGGGGTCCAGCCAGCATGGGATAAAATTCTGGCCTATCTGATAATGCGAGCATTCCAAAAGTCCAACATTTTGGCGATGTTTCATGTTCTTTTCACAGTCGAAAGCCTTTTTTCATTCCACTTGCATTCGAAGAATGCAAGCGGAATGAATGCGTGTGTTGTATTGAAAAGGGGCGTGGCTGTCACCGTCGAGAAAAAAGGGCGCCGCTCATGATTATGCCACACTAACATCAAATTTTTGTGATGAAAAGACTCCCAGTAAGTCAAGAATTAAATTATTATGTTGGCTTTGCCATCTGACAGTGCTGAGTGGTGATAAGTACCCTAAAATGATTTCAGCTGTTCAATAGTGAGCTTTCGTGTCCAAGCGGTTTTATTCCACCAAAGCGCATTTCTGAAGGGCCGCTGCATGTTCAACTGGTGGACTTGTCATTTTCAGCCAATTTTCAAGAGTTTCGGTTTTTCCTCTCTTTTGGTCACAGAAAACGGGTGCGCGTTACAATCAAGTAAATACGGTATTGTGAAATAAAAACACGTATAGAGCTGCATTCAAATTTTGCATTAGGGAGAATCGTAATCGTCAGTGAATTTTTTCCTCTCTTAATTTTGCAATTTTTGTTAACTTAACTACACAAAGGCCTAAATGAAAATTTCACTAGCATCAGTCACTAGACATTAACTTTTTCTTTTAAACACAACTATTTCATTCAAGTATTCTCTATAGTTGTCTAATGAGCCATTCTACATTTCCCATTCTCTAAGTGCGAAATCAAAGTTCAGCCTCAATAAAAGCACACCACAAATGACGTCGTGCCTCTCATCACAATAAATAAAGAACTGTGCACACTCACCTTTGAATCGATGTCTCTGACCCTGTGCTGTTGATAGATGTGTTGAGATCCTGCTGCTCATCAGGAGACTGAAAAACATACAGAATAATTTGTTAGCAAGCCAAAGGGGATAGGTAGGGGAAAACCCACACCAACATGACCATATTTTTGCAGCCAGCCAGAAAGGTTGAAATAATGTAACACTTTTTGTCTGTCAAATTTCGCAATAAATGCCAAACTTTGTTGCAGGAGACTGGGATACCATTCAAAAGACACAGGCTATAGACTGCAGCACTAGCATCATGAGCTGTTGTGTTAATCTGGAAGGTCTACCACACTGCCTACCTGTGGCTACACCACGGAGTAAGATGGACAGGAGCATCGACTCCTCTGCCGCGCAATGCATTCGCTTGGTACAAATCGTCAAATGCAGACACTGGGCGTTTGGTTCACTTCTTTGCTCTCGCCCTATGCACCACTTTCTAGCATTGGCACATGCTTTCTTCACTCCTTATGAGCCCGGCCGACTACACTCATTGCATAGCACCATGTGCGGAGATGCATGAAAACCATTCCATAGGTTGTTTCCGCATGCGCTATAGTTGTGGTAATGTACTAGAACATGGATAGTGTCTGGAAGAGCTGCACTATCAACGCAGTGAAAGTGAAGCCAAAAGAGAGTAAAACGCCGTGTGGGGTGCTGCGATCGGTAGTACACACACCGCCGTGGTGCAGAGGCAGAATGCCCACTTCCCACGCAAAAGACTGAGGTTCGAATCTTAGCAAGAGGTAAAGTTTTTAACTTTTTTCAACACTTTATTGACCCTTTTCGCGGAGCAGTTTGTTCTGGAGAAACCAGATGGCGCTTATGGCGGCGCACCGCACGTGGCCTCAACAATAGCGCACGAATACGAAACCATTACCACTTCTACCTTGCTCTGTGAGATCAGCTGTCGGAAATGCAACTGAGTTTTCGCTAAGGCACTGTGCTCCAGTCATGCTGGATTGAATCATGTGGATTGAAGACGTGTGTGCAGTAGTTCGCTGCAAAAACAGTGACTGACATATTAAGAAATTAAACTAATCTGTGTGCCAAGTATGCGGACTGCTGCTGCAACTGTTCGTACGTGTTACTGGCACTTCGATGATGTACGGCTTTCCTCGAGGATGCAAAAATTTGCTCATCCGCCAGCGTTGTATCGCTAACATTCAAAGAACGGGCTTCAGCTCAAGGACATCGATAAGAGTGAGTACCGCTCGTTAAACAATGACAAAGGGAGTAGCGCCACTTCCCGTCACAGTAAGTTTCGCGCACAGTATCTACACACATCTACCCCAACTGGCACGGAAACTTACTGGGCCACTCCCACAGCCCACACTATCGCTAACATCTCAAGAATAAGTGAATGGGCGCACACTTGAATATATGTGCACTATATACACACAATAAATGACGGACTACACCGATAGCGCACGAATGGTCGAAGCTGAATGTTTCGCGACGGTCAACAGGTAAGCGAGTTACTAGTGATAATACACCTTTGCTATAAGGTATTACATGCACAAAACAGCTACGTCTCAAGCCTCATGCACAGAAAGAACAAAGCTATCGGAATTGAGCACACTCGTGAGTGATTAGGCAGAAAATAATCAGATAGTGATCGCACCGAGGAACCTTACTGAGTCAGAAACGTGACAAGCCGCTGCTTCAACATATTTGCTAAATAAAGAACGAAGAGCAACACACACTAATCCTGATTCAATTCATGAGCGGAAAGTTTGCATAACTTGGAATACACATTTAGCCCCGCTTTTAGAACAAGCACCATATATGCTGCACGCACCGTCTGGACATAGCTTAATCAGCTCCGAAAGCACTTTTGCATGTTATCTGAAGTTGTGGCCAAGATTCGTATCGATCACCCAGTCAACATATACGCTATCTCCCGAAACAGAAGTTTGCTAAGCTGCACTGGCATCATACACATCCACTGTAAACACAGAGGCCACGGAGGCAGTTGAGGCAAGCAATGGCAGCGCCCACGGGATCACCACGAAAAGGGTCAATACGTTTTATGTTTTTATTCTTTAGACGGGTCCTTAAAGGGACCCTGAAACGATTTTGACGATTGTGTGCAAACGTACTGAGTCGTTCGAGTAGGTCCTTGTGATCATTAATTGACGCATCTAAGCGCTCCACGTAAAGCGTGTAATTTATTACAAGGTTTTAAAAATGTACATCGCTACCGATTGCAGCACGCAAAGCGGCCGATTTTTTTGCCCAGATGACGTGTTTTGCCCAGAATACGTCACTGGGCCAGCTATCCGATTCGCTGCAGAGGGCGGCTGAATACAGCTGAATTTCCAGCCTGTTTTCCACTCGCTTATCTTCTTCGTCCCCGCCTGACTGTCTCCTTATATGTTCAAGTTCTGGTCTCTCAGGTTAGAACGCTTAGTACCTTTCATTCCTGCATCTGTGGCAGCACTTTCAACAGCAACTTCATATGCAGCTTCACATCGCACTTATTCATGCGATGAATGCACACCAAGAGAGAAGTCTCGCATCTCTGATGGTATGCACGAAGCATGCAGTCCAGTAAATATTTTGAAAAATTAAAGTATTATGTCAATAAAAATGGGTTTTTATTTTTTTATTTATTTATTTATAGATACTGAAGCCCAAAAGGGCTATTTCAGGAATGAGTGAATACAATATGTGGCAAATACAAAGCACAATACAAAAGAAGCATACGTGAGAACATGGTTAAAGGGAGTAAGTACTCAATAGCATCTCCAAATTATGTGGTAAGCAAGGGATGGAACCAGGCAGATCATTCCAGAGTTCAATAGTCCTGGGAAAAGAACTGTATTTAAAAGTGTTGGTGCGAGCAAAAAAGACCAGCAAGTTTAACCGATTGCTGTTTCTCGTGATTAGGGGCTTTGCATGGGTCAGATATGTGTTAGGGGAAGCATAATGTGGACAGTAAAATAGAGAATGTAGAAGTTTCAGAGAATGAATGTGATGTCGGTGGGAAAGAGGGGTTAAACCAAGCATATGCAGAGGTTGTTCAAGAAAGCTACTCTTCATGGCTAATTATTCAATTACACCTACCTCTCCACGTACATCTATTTCATATGCACTTCGTTTATGCATATTACCATGTCCCCAATTTTGTTTACAATAATTAGCAAGAATGAAAGCACAGGCACCATACCACTTCTTTGACAGTATTCGAACCTGCGCCATATTGTGCATTCCCTTTGCGTCAATGGCTTCAGAAAGCATAGCTAGTGAAGCGAGCTGGGTCGGTGTCAGCGGTGTTTCGTATGCATGCCAGTCTCGAAGGCCACGCTTTGGTTGAGATAGTTTTGTTGATCCCCATGTGGTGGCGCAGCAAAAATGCTCGCTCTCTGTCAAAAACCTGTACAGTGGAATCTCGTTGATACCATTCTGTATATTACGTTTTACGGGATATGTCTTTTTTTTTTCTTTCATTTCCCAATAATATGACCTGGTTGAATAATACAGTAAAACCTCGATAGTTTGAAGGCTGCCGGACCATGAAAATTTTTCGAATTAAGCGGATTTTCGAATTAACCGAAATGAAAAAAAGAAAACAAGTAAGAACCTGCCGCAAAAAAATCACCTTTATTTTCCATGTCCGGGAAAGATTACTTGTAGTAACCACTGATACGGGATTGCTTGGCACGGTAGTTCGCTGCCCCAAGTGCCATGTTCTCCAGCTGGCTCACAACACGTGGCATATAAAAATCACCACTGCTGCACTCAAAAAGTTGCGGACGATGTTCACAGAATCGATGACAGTCACTAAAGCTGGCGCTTGACACCAACAATTCGGACTTGCTGGATATTCTGGACTTCAAAAATGCACCCTCAGGATTCCAATTGAGCTAATGCATTTTCGCAACCGATTTTTCGGACAAATTGAGTAAAAATTTCCAGACTAAATCACTCGTTCCGAGCCACGCTACCAGATCTTGGAGGCCACCATCTTGGATTTTACACTGGCTTGGCTTCCAGTGGCCCGCTCTATAGCCTCTAAGATTGGCATGCACGTGCCATTTTCCAGTCTCGGAGGCCATGCCCTCTCTTCTTTGGCTGACAAAACGCTCCCGAGGATGGCACTTCTTTTTCTTTTTGCGGTCAGCACTATTGTCATAATCATTTATTGTGGGATCTGTTTTTTTTTTTTTTTTCTAAAGTTTCGGTTGCTATTTTGAATGTGGTGTGTACACTGAGCAGGTATCTCAGAGACGCATGTCTCAGTGATCAGCACCATCTCCCTGGGCCTTCGCGAGAGCCATGGATGCGAAGCTTGTTTCTTCGACCTCCATGGCGAACTCCATTGGCGGAGATCACCAACGCGGCGACGCTCGTGTCGACTGTACACGGAGACGCCGTCACTCTTGCGCAAACCCAAGCAAGTCTGATCCCCTCCAATCATAGTATAAGGCAGGGCATTATTAGAGATTTTTGATTTGAGATTAGATAAATTAGATTTTGTTTGGCTGAACAAGTTTTTTGGAGTATTTTTCGGTCCCCGCAAGCTCCGAAAAATCGGTCAGCGACTGTATGGAGCGTCCTAACCTAAGACGTTGCTGCCAGTCAGAAACTAGAATTATCCGGATAGAGCCGAACGGGCTATTCAAATTATCCAGTAGAATTTGCACTGAAAATGATCGGATTGCTCAATTTCTCCAAATTAACCAAAATTTAGAATTAGCTGAGTTCGAATTATTGAAGTTTTACTGTACGTTGGATAATATGATTTTTGGATGATACGCATTACCGTATTTACTCGATTCTAATGTGCCCTCGATTGTAACGCGCACCCGTTTTCAGTGACAAAAAAAAATCCTTTACAGTACCGCACACCTCATGCTTTCATACAGAAATACAACTTTCTCTCATATGGAAAAACAAAGATTTGCTCCCGATGCACTAAATTTGCGATGAATAAAAAAGTCGCAGTTTCGCCTAAAAGGCATAGCATCAATTGCGATAGCAAATTAGAAGGCCGCTATACAAAGTAAGGATAGCAGTTTTATCGGCCGTATAACCCTGCAAACATTCGCTTACTAAATTAACAAGCACGGTGTCACACGCGAACAAGCAAATATGAACACATCTCGCTCGCTGACCGCGGAAACTCGCTCGCAAAACGCTGGAGTGACGAAGCGCGGCGAGCAAATTGACCTTCGTGCTAGCATGCCTCTCTTCAATACGACCTATAAGCGGCGAAAACACAGCGCACGGCGGACTTTCTCCGTTGCAGATTGCTCTCAAGATAGGGCCAACGCGATCGTATCGCCAAGGGGATCGTCGCATAATACGCCCTGCTTCGGTCCACTGACACCCTTCCACATTGCTTTGCTGGCGAAAATCCTCTCTTAGTGTTTGTGCCAGTCCCGCAAGCAAGCTTCGGATTTTCCGAACGCCCGTGCTGCGGCCTGATTTCCGGCCGTTTCCGCACACATGATCACTTTCCTTTTAAATGCGGCATCATGATGATGAACTTGGCACTTCATGCCGATAGAGCATATGCAGAAAACGGGAAGACAGACGGTAGACTAATGCCTGCCGTCTAGACTAATGCCTACTAAAAAAAAATGTTTTTTTTTTCGTTTGGCAACATCAACTGGAAAAGGAGAGTGCCGGCTTGGCGGGCTAGGCCAGCTGCAGCAAGCGGCGGGATCAGGTTTGAATGAAAGGAGGGGGAAAGGTCACGCCCTCGGCGGCAAGATCGCCGGGTCCAGGGATGCAGGCCCGCCTCACGCACGCTCGCACACACGGTGTGCTCGCTCTCGCCTCGCAGTCGCCTTGAATTCGAGTGCGCCAACGCACCGCCGCCGCTTTGCATTCCGTCGCAGCGGGAAAGGTGGTTCCGGTTGCTGCTCGCGCAAAAATGACAAAATTTGGGGCGAAATCTCTAGGTTGTCAGCGGGAAAAATTCGTTATTTCGAGGGGGTCTCCCTCACTGCCACTTCGTTACGTAGAGGTCTCAAATACATGTGCTTCTATGGAGTAACGACGAGGAATAGAAAAACTTCGTCATATCCAGGAATTCGTTATATGGAGGTTTGTTATAAGCAGGTTTAACTGTAGATAATAATTGAATATATCCACGGCTGAAATATCTCGGATCAATTGTACAACTGTGCAAAGCTGAGAATATCACACAAATGCAATGGGACTCACAGCTAGGTCAGTGCTTGTTTGTTTCTTGAGAGCCGACACAGAAGGGGGCTGTCGGTTCGCAAGGCTGCCCTTGGCAGCCAGCTCAGCCTTAGCTTTGGCAGCAGTCGAATCCAGAAGCTCAGTATGAGGCACCGCTCGATCAAAAGCATCGCCCGCGCCACGCCGCTCCACTGTTGATCTCCGCTGATCACCAGAAACTTCATCAGGACTCAATTCGCACCTTAGGCAATCATCACTGTCCAGTTCTGCATAGGCACAATCAATTACAATATCAATACAAGTCTAAATGTTTGCACAACACAAAAATATTTTGCATCAAATACAAGTGACCTTAGCAATTTTAAAGGGACTTAGAGAAAAATGATTTCTTCTGTAGCAGTTAACTAGTCGTCTACAATATCAAAAACACCACTTTTACTATGATAAGACGCTTGGTAAGCCAGAAAAAGTGCAATAACAAAAGACAAGTGGCAATGCCTCCTTGAAGTTCCCACGCTAGCTCGCTGTGACGTCAAGTATTTTGACAGCGTCTCCTAAGGCCTAGTTAATTCTTTAGCAATAAAGATAGACTACAATGTGTTTTAAAGGAGCAAAAGATTGAACATGGCGAGTTTCAGGACGCTTTGTTGAGCCAACGTGGCCGAAATATGAAAAAATACTTTGAAATCACTGACGTCACAGTGACGTACCGGCGTTGGGGATTCGGCGTGAAATTTACAAACTGAAACTTCGAGCCTCATTTCCTCTGCTAATAATCAACGTATTATTTGAAAATTAACAACAAAGTTTTCAAAAAATGCCTTATCCATCTAAACTGCAATACACTAAGTATTGCTTTTGTGCTCCCTTTAATACAGTCGAGCACAGTTATAACAATATTCAAGTGCCACGAAAAGTCCATTGTTATAACCGATAATTGTTACAACGGGGCTGCATGAAAAAAAATCAAAATAGGGCAATGGCAAAGCTGTTGTGCAAAAACTGTAACAGTGGGGAGGCCAGTGCCCCTCCCCACCACCTTCCTTCATCCGGCTGCCGATTGAGTTGAAGAGCGGAATGTATGTGCTACACATATTATGTTTATTATTCTCAGTTTGGTTATAGGGGTATTCTTTCTTTTGTGCTGTGCTGCCATCCGTGTCTCAGTCCACCTCGTAAACACCCGCCGCCCCAAGATCTGCGACACCTTGCTTGCTTTACGCAAAGCTTGCGGACATCCTTATCTTGCGAAGGTCCCTCGCGAAAACGAAGCCCCGGAGGGACTGAATCATCTGCAGCACCTCCTGCGAGGTTAAGGCAGCCTGTCGTACCGCATCATCGCTGCCTGCTGCATCGTCACTGTCGCCGTCGCTATCCGATGCAAGCACGTTCGCAACGATCGTCTCATCGGTTAGAAGCACTTCGTTTACAAATATATAGTAGTGCGCGTTCTTTTCATCGGCAACATCATGCATTGCTGATCATCAGCGGGCGGGTCAGCCATCTTACGTTTCAGCGGCGAGTCAAACGAGGCCGCGAAGCAGCCGACAACGCGTGGCCCAGAACGACTTCGACGCAACCAACAAAGATGAGCACGAGCAACTTAATCCGTCAACAGAAATGCGCAGCAAGGGCAGCACCCAGCGCTACCTGCTATCAGCGCAGTTGGCACAGTCCATTCGTGTTTCGGAGGGTGGCGCAGGTAGAGCTATGAACGCAGCCCATTCGTATTCGGAGGGGTGGAAGGGTGACGGGACAGAGGCACACGAGGCTGGCGATGCGGAGGAGGCTCAAAAACAGCGCGCGGCGACATGCAGCGGCTCGAATTTCTTTTTCTTTTCAAGGATTTCGCATTCCATTCTCTTTCGGCACGGACACCCAGTAGCCAGACTTCATTATAACCGATAATGCGGCATGGGGGCATTGCAGTAAGCGGGTTATTTCACCATAGAAAGCATGCAAAGTTGACCGGTGCAGCAGCTTCTCATTATTATAACGGATATATTGTTAAAACCGGCATCGTCATAAGTGGGTTCGACTGTATTGTAAATTCTGGGAAAGATTAAGCATAGTAAATAATCATCATTTACTGCTAACATCAAAACACTGCAGGACTGCACTCAAGTCATTGACCATTCAGCACAAGGCAACCATATGGGCTGGTACTTGGGAATGAAATGGATGATTTATCAGCTTCTCTCTTGTACGGAAAAAACAAAGCCATAACACATTCAAGTTAAAAGAACTTTATAATTCCTCCTGCAAGAAATTGTCTGATGCCTGACAACAAGCATGTTACATTGTAATTCATCTGGCCAAGCTTATCTTTCGTGTCAGCGAGCAAAATGACATCTTGAGACAAGACACTTTTCTTGACTGTATGCTATCCCATTATGCTTAAAATATGACTGGCAGAAGAAGTAATCATTCTACTTACTTGTTAAATCTAGGCATTCACCATTTAAGTGCTCAAGTATACCTTAAAACTTTACAGCCATCCAATACTTGAATACACACTGCACGAGTGGCAAAAATCTGGCAGAACAGTGAAATGTGCGTTGATAAGCACGTGCGTTTAAACCCAAGTCGCAACGTCGCCAGCGAGGCCGTTCCATTCACTGCGATAACTGTCATGTCCCAAGATGCTGTCAGCGCTTGTGAAACAATATTAAAGAATTTGGTGGCTGTACAAGCATCTCAAAAACAGGAAGATTGAAAAGCCACCTACCCGAAAGAGGAACTGCAGGAGGTGGTGGCCTTCGCTTTTTCATTTGAGGTGTAAGAAGTTTCATTGTATTGTCATAGGGTAACTGCACAGGAACACCAGCTGCTTTCTGCGTCTCCGTCAGGCAGTTCTCAAGCAGGATGACCTGCATATTGAAAAAGTTGAAATGGATCAGGCCCCATATCAATATCCTAAACATTCTAACCAACTTTGCGACCACACAATATTTTTCAAGTTTATAAGAGATTAAAATTAGGCATGAATTTCGCAGTATGGCCAACAAGAGTGACCTGCATGGCACCTAAATGCAAAGGCATTATTTGCAATTGTGGTGATAATCACTATCACACTATCAAGCAGTTTGGCTATGGTTTACTGGTGAACCAACTGGCCAAGAACAGTGTGTTTTCTTTTGCCATGGGTTCCTATTGCACGTTTTCTTTGTGAAACACAAGATGAAAATCCCACAAAGGTGACAATGGTTTTCCAGCTTCCCCACAATTATTAGATGTTTTATGAATATTTCATCATAACTACACATAAAAAGAAGTGTGCTTAACCCTTCATTGTACTGCCACTCCCAAGATAACTCATTGACCCATCCTTGCACAACCCTGCTTCTCCCAAGCATACTTGTTGCCTTTACCAAAAGAACTCGTGGGGAAAAAAAACGAAAAAAAAAAAAAAAATGCACCCATTGTACAATCTATGGAGAGGCAATCTAAACACAAAAATCTTGTAATTTAAATTTCTGACAGGTGAAGCACATGTCTCGGTGGTCTGTCGCTCTTCATCGCTCCAAACGTTGAGCGACGAATGAATTTATGAACCCTTGATGAATTCTGAATTCAGAGAAAGCAGCAACAATAAATCAGCTTCTATGTTGCATGAAATGTCTGCAACACAAAAAATAAAATAGAAAAAAAAAATGATAGTGGCAGAGGATCGGCTGCGCAGCCTTGGCGAGCCAGTATGGCAGGTCTGTCCACAATTTGACAAAGGACAGAAAGCTGAGCAGACTGGTAGGAATTTGATGGTGTGGAAATGCACGTGCAAAACACAGACACAAGCAGGACAAGAAGGACAAGAAGGACAACACGAACAGCAACTATCGACTGAAAGGTCACCCAGAGGTTTGTGTCGTCCTTCTCCCTCTTTTTGTGTCCGTGCTTTTGCATGCCTGCATTTCCATACCTTGAAATGAACTGCTTATGAATTCTGAATTGGGTGACAGAAGCGAAGAAGAACCAGCTTTTATGTAACGTAAAATGCCAGCAAACCAACGTGAGAAAATCCAGCAGGGGCTCAGAAGCATTCATAAAAATCTTAAAGGGACTTAAATGTTTTTTATAGTACATACTGCTATTAGAAAAAACACAAACCACAACCCAATAGATTGATTCTTCCAGCTTTTATTGACAGCTCTTAATTTAATTTTATCATAATTTTATTGACAGCTTTTACCCTGGTAACATCTCGCACAGGTCCCTGCTGCCATCTCGATGTGCGAAGGACGAGTCGCAAAGGCCCTGAAAGGAGCCCGACTGCTTTTTGAATTTACGGCTTTCCTGCAGCACATAGCACTGCCATGTTCGCCAACGATTATCATTGTAGTATTCAGTACCTGATATGTGCATTTACCTAAAAAGTGTTCAAATGTCAGAGGTGATATGGGGCACTTTAAATCTTCGTTCACATCAGGCATTGCACTAATGGGCCAGAATAATGTAAGGATTCCTTTTGCTCAATTCCGCTTTCTTATGCACAGACAGTTGGCCAATCCTGCCGGTAATGTGGGCAGGACACTGCTCGGGCCACTGACGAAGGGTGAAAAGGGATAGCGTTGGAATAGAATCGTTACATTAATCCAGCCCAAAATTGTTAAAGAGAGAGAGATAGGGAAGGAAAGGATGGGGGTTTGCAAGCAGAGAGAAGTATGTGTACTCGGTCTTTGAGGGCCTTGACAAGGGCATTGTACTCGTGATCCTTCTCGTGCAGCTGATGCAGATGGTACTCCTCACGCTGGCGAGCCTCATGGGCACGCTGTTGCAGATCACGCAGCAAGCGCTTGGCACGAGCATATTTGGCCTCGAGAGCGACCAAACGCTCACGCAACTCATGGGCTGCTTGGCGCTGCTGAGCAGCTTCCAGGCGCAGTGCCTGGCCCGCTGCTTCGGCCTCCTGTAGCCGTCCCTGGGCCCCCTCCAGCAGACGGCCCAGATCTCGCCGCTCGCCTTCGGCCAATGACAGTCGCTCACGTACCGACCGTGCCTCTGCCTCAGCCACTGCCAGACGGTATCTGCCCATGTCAAACATAGTCTTGCATTAAATCATTATTTAGAATCTCGGAAAATATGCACACCCCCAAAACAGTGTGCACAAAAACTTAAAACTATCGCAGCGTTTCCAAACCTTCTGCCCTTGGGGAAACCTCATCAGCCTTCATATCCTTAAATGTGCACCTCCATCTAGCATACTTATGCATGGTCCCCTCAATGAATGTTGCAATGAATCAATCAAACAGTTACATAAGTTAGTATATTGTATGGAAATAAATAAAAAAACAATGCACACGTTATAGAATCATTCAGGCATGAAATCAATGCGTAGTTCAATTTTTAGCACTACTAAGAGTCAGTCCAAAGTTGCTGGCTATACAGTGGAACCTGTATTTATTGAAGCTGTGCTTGCTGCTGGAAACAAACATATAGAAATTTTGTTAAATCAAGGTCCATGTTTTCACAGTGAAAATAATTGGGCATGTTCATGAAGGAGTCCTGTTGACTAGGTACAGTCGACTTCCATTAATTCGCCCGAGACGGGACCGACGAAGGTAATCGAATTGACCAGTGAATCAAATTAATCAAGATGCAGAAAAAGAAAAAAAGAATGCGATGACACACCGCTGATTCATTTGGGAGTACTTGCTCGATTCTAACACACACCCCAATCAAACGCGTGGCCACTTTTAATGTGTCAAAAGTAGAAAACTAATGTAGAAATGACATTAGAGCTCCTAAACAAAGTAGAAATCTTCAAAAAAATTTTTATTCTGGGGTTTTACATGCTAATATCACAATCTGATTATGAGGCATGCCATAGTAGGGGGCTCCAGGTTAATTTTGACCCCTTGAGGTTCTTTTAATGCGCAGCCAATGGTGGCACACCCAATGGCGGTGGTTTAACGCGCACGCACCCATTGAAATGTGGCAGCCATGGCCAGGATATGATCCCGCGACCTTGTGCTTAGCAGCACAATGTCAAAGCTACTACGCAACCACGGTGGGTAAAGTAGAAATCTAACGTGCGCCCAATTTTTTATCTAGAAAAATGGGTAAGGGTCTAATATAGGTTGCACAATAGCGGCCACTTTCCTTAAATCAGATTCACAGCAGGATTTTTTTCTTTTGAAGTCAGCTTTGCTGCAACACATCCATGCTATGTGGTAAAGCATGCGAATGCTACAAGGGCGGTTTAAGTTTCATATGCGATTTATGGGGATGTGCGACTCTAGCACGTCCCCTGATGTTTTCTCAGCATGGCTCCCGTCTTCTGTAATCCGGCTTCGCCGCGTGACTCTACGGCGGCGAAGTTGCAGCATATTGCGAGAGAAGGCGCAAGTGTTGCGCTGCTAACGCCACCTAACGGCAGGGTTACTTGGGCGCCAAAGGAAAGAGGCGCTTCTCTCTGGGAAGTGGGGTCGGTGAGCGATGCAGACATTCCGCGCATGTACCGATCCACGCTTCGCGAGACCCTCTCGTGAGGCTAGGAGCAGGGCACCAGTATGGGCAAACACGGATTGTTTGAACGCGCCACCGTTCGCGTGACCGTATACACGAATGATTAGGCGTTGGTGTCTAGCATGCGGGCGAACATATTCGCTCGCTATCCGGTCGCGGTGAGTCCGACTTGCTTGATTTGTCGTGCGCCCATGTGCATGTTCTATGCATAGTAATTCGGCTAGCGTGCATTAGTGTATGAAAGGTGCAATAAATGCCCTTTTGATTGTTTGCACTACTGTGTTGTCGTTCCTTTGTCCCAAGAGCACGTGCGAGACCCCACAGATTTCAACCACGCAGGCAATTTCAGGCCTTCAAAAATAGGGAGGGGGGGCACGTTACAATTGGGTAAATACTGTAATCAGACATTGTGAGCTCTGGTTATTGCTTGAAAATCTTCCTTGGGCAGGTTGAAAACAGACGTTTTTGACGAGAGATAATGTGTGTTCAACACATTCACTGTCTCCTAAGCTCTGCCGAGACAGATGCTGCCACTAAAAGGGTCAGTGCTATAGGGGGGTCACTATGGGGTTCAGGCATGTGCGTGCTGATTAGCCAGGTGTTAATTATCCAGCGAACGCCAATTTTAGGATCAAAATAACGAAAGTTTGGGCCCATAGAAATGCATGGGTGCCAGCAAGGCCCTTTGGCCGGGATCGAAATAAACGAAAAATCAAATTAACCGGAGTCGAATTAACGGATGTCTACTGTATCATGTTCTTAATAAACAAAGATTTTGCAAGAAATTCTGGCATTCATGGCATAGCAGAATGTTAACACTAAATTTGTACAGCCACATGAGCTAGACATGAATACAGTCAAAACCTCGTTTAGGTACGCACTAAACGATGTACGAATTAACCGCCAACCGCTATTTACCGGCCGGAAAAGAACTACGTCACGATGCTCTCAAACACACGCACTCAGACGGGCTTCATTTGCAGGTAGGAAGCAAAAAATCTGTAATCTTCACTTGCCGTGGTGGCGGCCTTCCCTTGACGATGGCATTTTCGAACTCGATAAGGCCGCGAGCCAGTTTGTCCACAAGGCCCGCTTACTAACTAAATTAACAAGCACGGTGTAACGCACGCAAAGGTAAACATGAACATGTCTTGCTCGATGACCGTGGAAATTTGCTCTCAAAACGCTGGAATGCTCAGGAGGCACGGCAGCAGCAGCGAGCGTGCCGTCTCTCGCTTCAACGCGAACTAGACGTCGAAAGCACAGCACATACGTAGCTACCGGCACTAGTTGCACTTTGCAGATCGCTTTGAAGATGAGGGCCGCGCAGGCGCGCACTTTTTCCATGTCGCAGATCGCTTTCAAGATACGGCAGCCGTACGCCAAAGTAAACTACTCCCTTTCTCGCCTGCCCCACCGTGCCTTGCGCGCGCTTCTGCCTTGCCTTTCTCCCTCGCGCACACGAGATTGAGTCCGGGTGCCGCATCTTGAGAATCGAACGTCTGCGCACATGAGATTTTGCCGATTTTGTGCCTGTGCGTGCTGAACAAGAACGAAAAATAGTACGCACTAACCGCCTGGTGGGCAATGAGCGACTACGGCTTAAGAGGTCAGCCAATAACATGGGGTTCAATGGGGGCTGGGTGGGGGAATATTTGCGACTACGTTTAAACCGCAACTACACATTAAGCGGGTACGTATTTACGAGGTTTGACTGCAATCGCAGCAGCACCACTGCAGCAAGGATGCGAAGCCTCCAACGTTTATTGGTCAGTGTTATCTTTACCCAGAAGACATTGCTCCCTACTGAGAAACCAATAATAAATGCCTAAGCATGGAGCATTCTTTTTCGTACACCACGCTGCACTGTGCACATCAGCATGCAGCATGTGCCAACATGACAGCTAGAAACAAATTTGCACACAACATTGCTACATATTCACACACTGGTTTGAACAAGGCTTCACTGATCAAATGTCAAGAAAATGCGTTTAATATTTGCATGGGCGCTAATGTGACATGTGGGCACTGGCAAAGATGCACATGACTGTTGCTAGCCTGCTGTATAAGTGCAGCCTATTCATGGTGTTTACAATGTGTGCGTGCTTGTTGTGGCTGCCCTCCTGAGCTGCAGTTAGAAAAAGCTAGTTTAATTAAGTTGAGTCATTAAAATATGTACAGGGCAGTCCATATATGATAGGGAGCATTCCAACACCACTAAATCAACAACTACTGTTAGGGTAAGTTGAATCATCCCTTGCTAATACAGTAGACTTCTGTTAATTCGACTCCTAAGGTGGATTCAATTTTTTGGTTATATTGATATTGACTGAAGGTCTCAGCCAGCATGCATACATTTCTAAGAGCCAAAACTTTCGTTATGTTGATTCTGAAATTGGCCCTAGCCGGATACTTCGATCTTGACTCGTCATCATGCCCACGCCTGAACCAAATAGTAATCCAAATGATTACTCCCCTGGCTGCAGCATCTGTCTTGCTGGTGCTAGGGGACAGTAAAGGCATCGAAGATACATCATATCCGTTGCCAAAAACTGAATTTTGGCCTGCTTTCAGCAGATTCCAAAGAAGAAATGACAACTCAGAATGAACGATTCTCGTATTTACCCAATTTTAATGTATGACTTCTAAAAAAAAAATTGGTTTAAAAATTACTACCTGCGCATTACGATTGTATACGAAACCAAAACCGTGTTCACGACATTACCAACACAGCCAGTGTCATCACCATTCGTGTTGATAGTGACACTGTGACAATAAGTGTTCGTGTGTGATAGTGATGACATGTCGCTTTCTGGATTTAACTACAAAACCTCTTTAAAAATTAGTTAATTTACATTCTAAGCTAGTGGCAACAGTGTTACATCACATGTTTTCTGCGCTGCGGTGACTTATATGCGTCACAGAATGAACTGGCGAATTGGTCAGTCTAGACGCGGGCAACCATCCCATTTGCAACTGCAATCGTAGCGGAGTGGTTTGAGAAATGCCTAATATCAAACGAAATGGACCACAACACAGCGATAAAAGCAGTCCAAGATCCATGACAATTGACATTAGGTGTAAATAAATTGCTACTCTGTGAAGGTCAACTCTGCAGGTTTGATCTTAGTTCCAATTGGCAAAATTGAAAGTCTGCATAGCTTTTTTCTTCTTTTTTTAATGGAATCCGGTGAGCATTATATTTGGGGGCACTTTGTTTTCTACTATAAGTTCATAAAAACAGGGTGCATGTTAATTAAGGGGTGCATTAGAATCGGCTATGTACAGTATAGACCACTTATAACGTAACCGCTTATAGTGCAGGACCGGATATAGTGCGGTCTTTTCAGACTCCTGTTAATTTTCCCATAGCACTCCATGTATACACGTATCGCTTATAGTGCAGTTGCGGGAAACGAAATACCGGTTACAGTGCGGCTGCCTGGGAGTACGGAAGTCAGCGGAGACGGCGAACGCTCCCCTCAAACGGGCGCCCCATGGAGTGCTCGAGGAAGAAAGAGACTTTACTCTATGGCGGTGCCGGAGAAATGCCGGTCGGAAGTGCCGCCGCGTGATTTGGTTCCAATTAACGAGATTCGGCTGGAAATTGAATGCAAACATTCTAGCTGCATTCCTCGACTGTCGCATACGCGTGGCAGCTCGGTGCACATGTTTTGCATATGTGCGGGCCTTGAAAATTGTTGCTTTAGTTATAGTGCGGTACCGCTTATAGTGCGGATATTCGCGACTCCGGCGACTTACGCTATAAGTGGTCTACACTGTACTGCCAAATAAATCAGTAGGGTGTTCAGTTATATTTTTTTGCCTTTTTTCTTAATTATACCTGCTGCATAATTAGGTCAATTTCTTCTGTCCTGTCAAGGTCGAACGAATTGAAGTCAACTGTGCTTCCAGATAGGTGCTGCTGATGAATGTGACCCACAGTACCGCGAGACTTCAGTACAAAAGAAACCTTGGACAGTTTTGAACAAAGATCAGGCATTTATAAAAAAAACAATACAGTTGAACCCCACAATAACAATATTGGTGGGGAAAGTGAAAAAATTTGGGCTCACGAGAATTTTGTTGCGAAATGAGACAGCACAGACAGGGAAATGTGTTGCAAAACGAAACCTTACTGTCAAAATGAAACCCTAACCTATAGAACTGCATTACCGACAGCACAAAGTGCACCCCATGCGTCAGTCAGCGATGGCGGCACTGCCATGAAACAGTATTCTCAATTGATCGGTTTCACAGATACGATCCCTTTCAAGAGATTTCACATAACTCTTAACTGGACACGGAGCAACAGCGTTCCACGCACGCAACAGCATTCCTTTAGCACATGCTGTCGCCTGTTGACGCAGACACATCTGGTGTCGAGCGCGAAAGTGATCGTGCAATCGACCCAGAATACGGCCCCTTCGTGCAAATCTACATCTGGCGACGCTGAATTCGAATGCAATGCCTCTTGGGTAATAATCTCGGATAATTGCTCAATCACAGCTGGATGTGTGGTAGCCTGCATTGCGGCCACCATCTCAAGCGCCAAAACAAGTCCACATCGGTGGGATGTGCATTTCTTAGGTCTTGCTGTACTTTTCTCACGGAGCCTCAGATTATACACGGTACTAGGTATGCAAAAACTGTTGTCACATGTCGGTAGAGGTATGTGGCCGTGCCATTTGAAATGGGCAATCAACAAACAAGATGGCGGCCATGGCATGTTTTTGATCGCTTTCGCACATTTGATCGCTTTCGGCGCATGGTTATTTTTGTACACAAAAATGCCTGCATCCACACAAGCGTAATGTGGTGGTATTTTAGCCAATTTAAGTGCAAAGCAAAGGCAATTGAGCACTTTTTGGAGTCTGCTAGCGTTGCACGAGTAGGTAATATGCAGGGCAATGTTCCAGCAAATGTTCCAGTTCACCTCTGCGAGGTTCCAGCAAAAGAAAGGCAAAAGGCACTGACTGTGTTTCCTTGAACCGCAGTCGTAAGTTGTCTGGGTCAGCATCAGGCGAGAGGGAATCACTGCTGTCATTTGAAAGCTCGAAGCTGGCACCAGGGGCCAATTCATCCACTTCGTCATCAGGAGTCGAAGCAAGGGAGTCCAGCCCACCACCAGGCATTACCTCCTGGGCAACGCCTTTGAGCCGGGCCTCCCGTTCCCTGTCTGCCTGAATCGACTGGTAGATCAGCTGCGCTATCTCACTGTTTGTAGAGTCCCGCTCACGCCCAATCAAGAACCTACACAGCAAAAAAGGCAGTGGGCACTTAAATTATACAGCAAAACTTGAAATGATACAGCACATTTTTGGAAACAGAATCTGATTCCAGTTATGCGTACACAGGTCCTGAAATTTTGAGTGCAGTATTTAATAATCAACGGCACTCTGCACCCCGTTGCATGTAGAGTTATCCCATTAAAGAAAGCATAAGTCAAGTTGCCCTACCTACAATGTACAGTACACCCGGACCACATTCCAAACTGGTATGCAACAACAAAGCACACATCCGCTCTGAGTCAACAATTATGTTATGAAAAAAATTGGCACAAAAATCAAACAATGCAGGAGAGGGACAGAAAATATCAAGGAAAGTGATGTGTCCAATGCGTGAATTGCAGTGCTCTGGTGGTTGATACCCGAAAGAAAGGAGCAGGAAATCTTCCTCCAATAACAATGCACATGCATTCCACAGCCAACTAATAACATATTTGACAGTCACATGAGGTTTGTTTGCTTTATCCCAAGTAAGCAGTAAGTGGCCTCTTGTTCGATTAGCCCAACGCATATTTTCACATGATTTGTGCGTGTCACCATCAGAACGACAGAACTTTGATAGAGGCTGGTGGTTTTTCTATCGCGAGCCGTTGTGGTTTGGTTAGGTAAACAAAGCATTAACAAAAAAAAAAAGTGCATAACTTTGGAGTCTTCTTAACCAACAATTCCAAGGCAAGCCACTTTGCAGCCGGGCACAGTGCTACAGCTGGGCTTCTAGAACCAGCACTGTGTTGAGCTATCATAGGTTGTTTTCCACTTCATCACATTTATTGGCAAGTAATGCCATCATTAAGCACACACTGTGTCAGTCAATTGCTTTGTTTTTGTAAGAATTCTTTGACAGGTGTTGACAAGCTGTGGCCACTAGAACAAGCATGCTAGTGTTACATGCAAGTTAATGTGATAGGGGAGGGCATGGAAGGCAACAACAGCGCACCTATTCGACTTTGATTATGAAAGCTTCAAAAGATAACATATTTTAAGTGCTAAGCTAGCAGCAACAAAGTTGTGTCACCTATTTTCGGCCTCGACCGCACTAGAAAGTTTGGTCAAGGCGACAAACAGCTGCAGTATCTGTACAACAAGCAGCGTAAAAAACACAAGATCCTGGGCACAACATTCCTTGGTCTCGAAATGCATCATAAACCACTCGGATGGTTTTAACTTCTACAAAAAAATTTTGATAAGAGACTGTACATTCACACTACATTCATTCGTGCTAAGCAAGCATTCATTATAAGTGGGGCCATAATTAATGTTCTATAAAAATTATCTTCAAACATTTCCTAGGACACAATTTACACTTTTTTTGTGGTATTCCTTACATTAGACAAAAAGGTCTTCGGAGTCCCTGCAAGGTCAAGAAAGACGACTCGTAAAATGTCAGTCACAGGCTGCACATTGCTCATTCAGCATTTCCAGCGTAGAAGCAATGGCATTCGGTGCACCGATACCGCACACACGCATCTGCGAATTTTCGCGTGCTGCGTGCTTTCGCGTACCACTACTAGATAGAGAGAGTCATCTAGTAGCGGCATATAGTATCTAAAGCCATCTAATGACAGCCCTTACACAGGACCAAACCAAATGATTTGGTCCTGTGTAAGGGCCGCACCTCGTCGAAATTGTGAAAAAAAGTGCGGCCCTTACACGAGTCTGTACGGTCGGCTGCCTTAGGCCTTCAATTCAGCAACACAAGGTTCATCCCAATGCCTGTTATTGCTGTTCCCTTAATAATATAGTCGAACCTCAATGACCTCAAATTAGTGAAATCCACGATATACAGTTGCTGACTGACTTTCCGGACTTCGCGGGGACCGAAAAATGTCCGAAAAATCGAACAGTCCGAAAAACTCGTTCACCCTAAAAAAGAAATTTATTAGGCTTAGAGTGACATAAAAAGACCTTTAATAATGCCCTGCCTCATACTACGCTTGGAGGTGATCAGATTTGTTTGGATTTGCGCAAGACTGACGTCGCCTCCGTGTATACAGTCGACAAGAGCGTCACCGCGTTGGCGGAGATCGCCATTGAGATTGAAGAAATAAGCCCCGTTACTTTGCACGTGGCCTCCGCAATCAGCTCCGGCAGTGCATCATTCGCTCCAGCCTTCCCATTCGGCAGAACCTTCAATAAAGTTGATTTCATTCATTCATTCCCATTCGGCGCATAGCCCAGCGGAGAAGTGTGATCTTGCTAACTCTGTAACGGCTCACCAACGGCGAGCTGCCGGAGCTGATCGCGGAGGCTACGCTTCACACCACTCGGCTCTCACGAAGGCACAGGCGGTGGCGCCGATCAGACAAATGCGAAGCCGCACACCTCTCCGAGACGCGCACACCACGTGCAAAATAGCAACCAAACTAAAAAAAATAATAAAAACGGATTTCACTAAGTGATTATGACAATAGTGCTGACCGAATAAAAGAAAATAGTGCCGTCCCCTAGTACGTTTTGTCAGCTAAGGAAGAGCGGGTATGGCCTCCGAGATGGGAAAATGGCGCGCACTCTCGTGCGTCTCCCATTCTTGGAGGCTATTGATATAATCTCGACCGGGTGAGGTGGGTCGTCACCACAAGAATCAGGAGACGGCGATGAAGGCGGGCATCGTGATGATGAAAAATAGAAAAGATTGTATTCACTTCATTGGTACATGGTTTTGACTCTATCCGAGTCTCGAGCTGTTCTGTCTAACAAGGGGGCCCGGACGGCCTTAAATAACCCCTCGTGGTCTTGTGGTAGCCGATGTCTCCTTCGGGGAACTTGTGGAAGTGTCATTCCTCTGTCGGGTGGTCAAGTTGACGACCTCCTCTCCCTCGGGTCCTCTCCCTTGGAACTCGCCTTTTTCGTCTGCTCAGGTCGTAGAGGTGCGACGCTTTCTCGTGGATGAAGGGGATTATCTCGTCACGGGAAAGACGCTCAGGCTTGTTTCCCACATTTAAGAGGTACAGTTTCCAGGAAGATCATAACCGCCTCTTGGGGATGAAGATAATTGCCCCGACACGGGAACATGCGCGGGTTTGGTTTCCCACAACTGCGATGCAGAGTTCCAAGCCGATCATAACACTACACAGCGGGCCACTGGAAGCCAAGTCTGGGCAAGCCAGCGGAAAATCCAACATGGCGGCCTCCAAGAACAGGTAGCGTGGCGCGTAACGAGCGATTTAGTCCGGAAAATCGAACTTGGTAGCCTAAATTTGTCCAAAAAATCGGTCGCGAAAATGCATTAGCTCTATGGGAACCCTGACGGTGCATTTATGACGTCCAGAATATCCAACAAGTCCCAATTTTCGGAGTCCAAAAAATGGGTCGGCGACTGTAACAAACTTGTTCCAGTTCCAGAGTTCAAAACAGATTTTTAAAACAGGTAAGGCCAGTGGCCTAGGAAGCTAGTACACAGTTGAAAAGAAGAAAAAAAAGAAAAATAGAGCAGCAGCGTTTTAAATGTTTTTAGATGAATAGTGAATAAATGTTAACAAAAACTTACCGAACAAGACCAGATGTGTTTCGCAAAACTGAAGCGGCATAGGCTTGTGTGACACCGACCAGAGATTTTCCGTCCACTTCTATAATTTGGTCATTGACACGAATTCTAGAAGAAAAGTAACAATTCTGTGTAAAAACGCAGAATATGTTACACACACACGCACACCATGGAGTTAAATCATAAGTCTAGGCCCACTTTCGAGATAACTGGCCCTAAAGTGTGCTTCAAAGTAGACTGGCATTCCAGTTAACAGTTTCTCGAAGGCGTGCGTCAAGCAGTTTGTGATAATCTTAACTGTAATGCCAACACATTTTCTTTTAGCAGATTTAGGGGACAGATATCTCAAAAATGGTGCTCACCTTAAGATTTCTGCTAAGCAGACATGACTTCACAACTTCTAGGCTTAATTTCATGATTGAAACATATACATTGTTTCACGGCCGAAACGTTAAAAGGGCCCGAACTACCCCTCGGGCTTGGTGAAATAGCATAGTCCGCGGGTAGCATACGCTGCTGTGAACATCTCAGCCAAGTTTCGCTGTAGTACGCGGTGCATGGAGCTCCCAAGCAGAACGCAAAGTCACCTTTCTCTCAAACGCCCTCGTTTCAACAGCGGCCATGATCCTCACTCTCTTCCGTGTGCTTTATTACGTAATAAAGCACATTCCAATATGTGGCTGCTATTGGTCGCTGCGGTCGGTTACACTGCGGCCGCCGCAGGGTGCCACCACGAGTCCACTGGCTAAGCGTTCTGCGGCTCGCCGAGGACAACCGCGTTTGGCTTATGTTTAGCGCATCGTAGGCACCAAAATCGGAAGTCGTGGCATCTACATTAACATCCAAAATGAAATTTTAACTGCGTGCCACGGTGACGTTTTGAAGGCAGAGCATTGTGGCCCCACCCCACTCCGCCATAGCCTTCACAGTGCAAGGCATTGAAGAAGGAAGGGGGAGCACAGCGGAGGCAGTGTTCGATTGCCAATAACTCCGCTTCTGCTGAACGCATTGAAGTACTTTTTACGGCAAAGTATTTCTGAAATAGCCTATTTTCACCTCAATATCTTCCTCCACTTTGATAAAAAGTGGTTCAGAGCCCCTTTAATACATTTTTTTTTCTCTTTTGTGGTTGGAGTCGCATTTTTATTCAATGATTCTTCCCGACCAGACGGGTGTCCGCTGAAGCCTTGATTTCATATGCTCTAAAGTTAATAATTAGAAAGTTAATAAGTGAACCTTTTTAATTATCCACCTGGACACTGAAATTTCTAGCGCAAGAAACATCTATCACTTCCGGTAATCCACAAGAACCGGCAGAAATGTGCTATATGCTGCATGCAATTTTCTTTTTATAGCTTGAACTAAAATAAAATACACAGTATGGTATGTGGTTGAAATTTACTGTACTGTTTAAAAAATTTTTAAATATAATAGCACCACACACTACATTAGCGAAGCAAACATTGTGAACACAGCAAAGAAAACTGCAATAGAGGTGAGAAATCTAATGCAGCTTTAACCTTGATTCTGCAAATTATTACAAAGGCGTAAATCTCCCCTCAGGCTGACACAGCAAATGCCCCTCTAGGCAGCAACAATGCTTTCTGCAGTATATTAACAACGTTTTACTAACAAAAGAAACTGCTGGAAAAGCAGTGCATCCCTGCTTATATTGGCTTATAGTATGTAAGCTATAAAAAAAAAATCCACAGTAAATCCTGCACTCAATTGCAGCATTAATTAATTGCCCTTGATAGCAATGACGTCATTGCAGGTATCCAGCCCTTACATGGGAGGGTAAATCAGACGCTTGAGTTTTCCCTGAAATGACGTCGGGACAGCATGGCCGATACAAGCACTCGTGTCTCATTTTCAAAGCTCTTAACCCAAATACTATACGGTATCTTTGCGCTGTATAACCCGCACCAAAATTTTTATAAGTTAACAGTAAAGCCAATGTGCATGTTATATTCAAAGTTCGCATTGAGATGTGGTTTCACGGCAGCACGGCCCGTGCTGCTGCGAAACCACATCTCAAGGCTAAGTTTTTCGCCATCCTAAATTTCATTACCTCCTAGGAACCCCAACCCCGTGTGTTGAAGCTGGTACACTCTAGCTGAAGCTACCTTCTCCCTTTTTCATCATGGTCACCATGGAAAAAGGAATTAAAGGTCATTTTCTTTCTCCATGATGGTCACCCTTTCTCCTGTTTTTGGGTCGCCATTTTGCATTTTGGCTGTGTTAGTAGTTAGAAATAGCGCCCGCGGCGCAGGTGAACCAGACCTCGGATCATGATGAGCACTCAACGGTAGCCCTTTACTGTGTTGCAGAAGATGAAGATTATATGTCACTGAAGAGATGGGGAAAAGAGCTGCTGGCCGAAGACACGATGTGGACGAGTCGTGCATCCGCAAATGGGAGAACTATTTTTACAAATACTTGAGCATTGTTATATGCAGTTATTTCCACAAATTGTACCACGCGCATTTTTTCTCTTTTTCCTTTCTTTACCAGGTGCTGCAATTGGGGGTACTGGTTATATGCGGAGGTACAGCTGAAAGAAGAAACTAAGGCTAATTCTCTAGTAGAAAATTTGTAGTAAGGCCAAAAGTTTATTTGAAATAATCTGAAAACTTCAGCTTTTTAACAGTGGGTACTTTAAGTGGGCAGTAGAAAGCCACCACATGCATGGACTATTTTTCTAGGAAGGTACTGCAATAATTGTAGTAACACTGAACGTTTGGCTATGAATACTTGAAGAAACCATATATTGAATTGCTGAACTAAAAATTTTGAATTGAAATGGTAGCAGTACCCATCAGTGAATTTGCACAGTTCATCCCCAGCAGTGGCCACAGCCCTAAAACCCACGCCAAGGCTAGCCCAACTCCTCTTTATACCCCCCTACCCCTTCCCAGCTTCTCGTTTCATCATGGTGATAGGCAAAATGGAAACAAATAAGAAAAAAAGTAAAGATTGCTCAGGTGGCAGGGGCCCATGTGTGACCCTGACCTGGCTAAGCTCATTGCATCGGAGCACATTTAGGTCCTCAGCTGCAAGCCAATCCTCGTCCGAGCACTCTGATAAATTTGCTTTCATGAATCCTTTGCAGTTCAAACTAAATTCCTGAAGAAAAAGAATATGCCTTTCTGGATATTCCGGTTAAACAGAAAACGCTGATCCCTAATCATAACAAAACTCAGTATTTTCTAATTGTTAATCAATCCACCCAATTTGCAATTTCTGCTGAGTGTAGCATGAACACATCAATCTGAGCAGCGAACAAAAAAAATTGAGGCAAAACTTTTATACCTGTTGTCCTTATAGGCAGCTCCATTCTCTGTAATAGTTTTGACAAAAATTCCCAGTTTTTCTAACCCAGCATCGGCACCAACTCCCATGCCAATAATGCTGAGGCCCAGCCCCTCTGGCCCTGCATAGAGAGGAAAGAAGGCAAAGATTCTCACACAGATGGCCCACAGGAAGCTTGCAAACATGTACAGAAGTCATCAAATGTGACACAAACATGTCTGCAGGTTCTAATTCTTCCCTTACCACCAAACCTGGATCTTAAAACATAGGTTGCTTCTTCCCACTTGGCACAGTTAAGCTACACACAAGCGCTCAAATTAACTTGTCTGTTTAGCAAAGAGGAATGCACATCCGCACACTAAAAGAAGAAGCTAACTTCCACTAGAGAGTGAATGCATAAATTATTTTCTATATAGTTATGTTAAACACTGAACATGGAGCAAGCGCTTCCCAGATCAACATGTAACTACATGTTGCTTCTCTAAGTGCATCCTAAGTGTTTAAACACTAAAGATGTGCTGTCCTTGGCAATTACCGAATTTGCTGCAGCAAGCTCCTGGGTAACAAGAACTTAGCAAGAAACACGTGTAATGGCAGGTCAGAATGAAGACCCAAACACACAAAGAACAATGCTTATGAGCTGTGATGTTTGTGCATTTTGATGTGACATAACCAAGCATTGGGTATGCTCTGGCCTCAAAACAAAGCCACAGCAATCACATCCCTTCTATGTGTTTGTGAACAAATCGCACTGGTGCCATCGCTCACAAATGCATAAAGGAAAAAATACCTTCCAGCATGTTTTCTCCTATGCAAATTTCCTTTCGACATGAAAGTACCTCTTCACATTTGTACGTATGTGCCTTCACAAGGCATAGAACAAACAATGCATTTGTAAGCAGCAGCTGAGTTAGCACTCCTGTGTACAAAAAAGGGAAACTTTCACCCCTCATTTTAAACTTCGCTTCTGGCTCCAACCAGGAAAGCCCGTAATGTCACATACAGCCATGTCGGGGGGGAAAAAAAAAAAACAGACAATGAAGCTAGAGCAAGCATAGGGGTAATTAATTATGTTTAACTGAAATATAGAAAAAAAATTCGTTACACATTAATTTCCCTCATCGTTTCCCTGACTTCATTTTTTTTTAATGGCTGTAAACAAAAAAGCAAGCCCCCTCGAAACCCTTTATTCTTCTCGTTCCCTGCTGTCGTATTTCTCAGGATACTACTTAGAAAGAGCTCTACAAACAGCTACAGTAGTAGTGTCAGGTAGTGCACAAACAGTTAAAGAAGAGAAGAGGCAGTGGCACAAGGAAATGGGGTGCTCAGAGGGTGTGGAATGATATTGCCACTGAGATGCAAAAAAGTGCAGTAATGGGAAAGTGGACATTTTATCCCTTTACCCTTTCTTCTCCACTAGGACTAAACACTTGTTAGACCACCATGAAGGTGGGAGAGTTCTCTTACTTTTTCACACGGGTGTACAGGTGCAGGCAAAACTGACCTCTTCTCATGTTTCCATCATCTACAGTACCTGAGCTTCTCATCATGTCATTGCTCGCGTAACAATGTGAACAATCTAGTAACCATACTTGAGCTAGGGATCCAGATGCATTTTTATGTAATTTTCAGCACACACAACTTCTTTGAATGTAGTATTCTATTCTATTGTTGCTCCCTTTATGTAGAGTCAAATTCTTCCACAAAAGGCAAAAAAAAAAAAAAAGCAGTAGCAATAGGTGGCATGCCAATGTAATTTGATCCAAGAGGGGGAGGTGTCTTTTCCCACTGGCAGCATTAGCAGTGTTGCCTATGCAATGCTGTTGGTGGAAAATTACATAACTGCAATCTGGAGAGCCAAATCAGTATTACTAGTCCTGTAGAAAAACCGTAACAAGGCTACTACATTACAATTGTTAGTCTTTTTAAAGCCACCTAATGAAAAACATGCTCTGAAGAACTTGTGTTAAAAGCACTACAGGCTGCTCGTGGAAGAAAAACATATGCACACTGAAGGGCAGAAGAAGTGCCACAGCGCTGCTTTTCTTGCTGTCCTCAGTTTCGTACAAAGCTGTTCTGATTGTATTTGATAATGCAAAATTCGCACAGGCAAAATACCCTTACAAATGTCCTGAAAGGACAAAATTTTGCTGATGTTCCTAACTAGCCCAATGTAACAACTTTACTGCAAAATATCATAGAATGCTATTGTAATGAGCTTGCTCGGAGTTTTCCCCCTACTAAAAGCTTTATTATATGAGAAGTCATACCGAACATCACTTTAGCAAAAGCGACTACAAATGCAGAAAACAATTTTGTGCAACAACAATGCCTAACCGTGAGCCCAAGGAGTCGAAGCTCAATGCGCTTAGTTGCGAATTCCGAAACATCGAGTGCTGAAAGGCTTAACTGCGTGTCCGATCGAGGATTCCATGCACGAAGCTTGGTCGCGAAGTCCGCGTCGCCAACGCTCGGAATGCTTAGCCACGGGTCTGTCCACAAACGGAGGGCTCGGCCATGCTACTGCGATGTCCGTGCAGCATCCAAGGCAAAGGTGGCGCTTTGGCGCACTTGGCCCAAGTTGCACTTCGGTGGGCGCATCAAGGCGCAGACAAGTAGAATTGTAGCAAAATTGTAGAATTGTAACACACGGCACGCACAAAGCTACAAGCCACCGACGCACCTACACTGCCTAGACTCTGCCCCTAAATGCAGATCGCTTTTAAGATACGGCCCGTGCTGGTCGCGCGCGGCGGAACAGTAAGCAGTTGATGCCAGAGTTCAATGCCACTTTCGCTTTCAAGATACGGCATCGGAGTAACCCCCCCCCCCCCTCACCCCATGCCTCACGGGCGACAGAAGAAGCGCGCTTCCGAAGCCCCGCCTTTCTGCTTCGCGCGTACAAGATTGAACCGCAATCGTCGACTGACCCTCGCAAGCCTTCACTCGCACATACACAGCATACGGCGCGCGGCGACGACGTAATCGCTCATGGACTTTTTACTGAACAGTTATGCGCAAAAAAAAAAATTTTAGGGCCCCAAAACATCATAGACACCAGCTTTAGGTAGCAAACACGGATCTCTAAGGCCATGCTTTTGCTAGTGGAAACTGAAAATACATCATACCGTATTTACTCGAATCTAGGCCGACTCCGATTCTAAGCCGACCCCCCAAAAGTTCGAAGTCCGAAAAAAAAAAAACTTACCTCGAATGTAGGCCGAACGAAAAAGCGAGGACAGCATTCGCAAAATGAAACAGCATTTATTAAATTTGAACATGCCGAGCTCATTCTGTCACCATCGCTGCTAGCCTCGTCGCTATCTTCCTTACTGCTGACATCTTCAAGCATTGCGCTATATTCAGTACCATCCAGCGCATTAGAGATGCTGCATTTTTGGAAGGAGCGCACGTTGCGGCGCACGCAAAAACCATCTCCCGTGGCCCCCTCCAACGACAGACCGATGCCGAAGTTCCGCCCGGTTTGAACGTTTGACGATGCCTCTACGGCTAGCACAACTACCGTATTTACTCGATTCTCACGCTTCCTCGATTGTAACGCGCACCCGTTTTCCGTGAGGAAAAATTTGGAAAAATAGATTTCCTCCCGATGCACTGATGTTGCGATGAATAAAAAAAGTCGCAGTTTCGCCCGAAAGGCGATGCATCGAATGCGGTAGCAAATTAGTAGACCGCTATTAACAAGCACGGTGTCACACGCGCTCAAGCAAACATGAACACACCTCGCTCGTTGACCGCGGAAACGAACTGTCAAAACGCTGGAGACGAAGCGCGCCTTCGTGCTAGCATGCCTCTCGCTTCAACGCGGCGAAAACACGGCGTGCGGCGGACTTTACCAGTCGCAGATTGCTTTCAAGATAGGGCCAAGCCTGATCGTATCGCCGGAGTGGATCGTCGCAGATTACGTCCTGCTTCGGTCCACTGAAACCGTTCCGCATTGCTTTGCTGGCGAAAATCCTCTCCTTCTGTTTGCGCCAGTCCCGCTCGCAAGTTTCGAATTCTCCGAACGCCCGTGATGCGGCCCGATTTCCGTCCGTCTCCGCACAGATGATCACTTTCCTTTTAAATGCGGCATCATGATGAACTCGGTACTTCATGCTGATAGATAGAGCAGACGCTGAGAACGTGAAGACAGACGGTAGACTATTGCCTAAACACGTGTACTGCAGCACACGGAGGAAGCTTCCGCATGCTACGGTAGCTAGGCACGACGCGCGTGCGAGTCGGCCATTTTGAAATGCCGACGCAGATTTAGGGTAGTGTTGAAAGTGCGCGTTAGATTCGAGTAAATACAGTATTCATTTAGAAAGCGGCACTATAGTGGCATTGCCCATTTGGTGCCATTACGATAACGCCACACCGCGCACCGATGCTGCACCATACCGATACGACGCAGGTCAAAATGGCGACGTCGCTCGTGTACTTCAGCTGGCTACTGGCGCGGCTAGTAGCGGCTGCGATACTGACTTTTCTAGATGGCGCTAACTATGCACCATATTTATCAGTTTCGGTTAAAAACTGGCGCGTTTTTTAAAATCCTCGAATCTAAGCCGACCCTAGAGTTTCGTATGTGATTATTTGAAAAAAACTATCGGCCTAGATTCGAATAAATACGGTAGGTGTTGCCCCCGGCACTTTGGGCAGCCAATCCCATCGTCAAGCCACCAAGCCAAGTGACATGAAAAGTCAACATGGCCGCTCAGGCCGGCGCGGGGCGGCAGTTCGCAACGCATGATGCGGGAACGGTCTCACAATTACGATGCAACTCCTTTGAGCAGCTCCTCCGGTGATGATGAAGACAGCTCGGAAGCGAACATCGCGAGTGCTCACCAAGTGGATCCTGCTTGATGTGGACAATCCTCCTGTGAAGCCTCATCGCTTTCCCTTCTTGGCCATTCCAGGCAAGACTTTCAACTTGTCATCGCCAGATGACCTTATGGAATATATTCAGCAGTTTCTGGACGATGAACTCATATCACTAGTGGTAGACGAAACCAATCGCAAAGCGGTTGAAACATTGAAACGCTCTCCTCAGAGTGAACACTCCCGCCTCAAAAAATGGGTGCCGGTTACAAAGGAAGAGATGTGGGTATTCCTTGCACTCCTGCTACTGCAGGGAATAGTTCACAAGCGTCGACAGCAGTGGTACTGGTACAAGAACAAGTTGTTGTCTACACCTGTTTTTGGAGAGGTTATGTCCTGCCACCGGTTTCTGCTAATTATGCGAATGTTGCACTTTGTGGACAATGTCAGCATCACCGATCTTAGTAGCCATCCACAGCCGAAGCTGTGCAAGATATGGCCATTTGTGGAGCGATTGTTGAAGAACTACCGCTCGGCATATATACCAGAAAGAGACACATCAATAGACGAAAGTCTAATGCTCTTCAAAGGAAGACTTGGATGGATGCAATACATCCCGCTCAAAAGAGCAAGATTTGGCTTGAAATTTTTCTTGCTTTGTGAGGCATCTTTGGGATATGTGTGGGATGTCTTGATCTATACAGGAAAAGGCACAAATCTAGGCATGCCAGCAAATCTTCAACCTTGTTCACCAATGGGTACCAAAGTTGTTATGAAGCTCATCGAGCCTTTGCTAGGCAAGGGGTACTGCCTGACGATAGACAACTTCTATACTTCGCCAGAACTCGTCGACCTCCTCATCCAGCACCGCACGGATGTGTATGGCACCGTGAGACCAAAGAGAAAAGACATGCCTCCAGATTTCCAGACGAAGAAGCTGAAGAAGGGAGAGGTGCAAGCCTACCAGCGCGGTAAATGTATTGCTCTCCAATGGCGAGACAAAAAAGTAGTCTCCGTCATGACCACAGTGCACACTGCAAGCATGGAGACTTTCAAAGATTCGAAAGGGTGAGACGTCACAAAGCCCAGCATCGTGCGTGATTATAATCACACGATGGGCGGTGTGGACAAGGCTGATCAGATGCTGTCCGACTACCCTGTCCCTAGAAAACGGAAGAAGATCTACTACAAGAAGATCTTTCGACACTTGAGCGATGAAGCGACTCTTTTGTCTTGTACCAAAAAGACGGAGAGAAGATGAGCCACCTTGACTACCGCCTCGCCCTAATTGAGGCGATCCTGACTAGGTACCTTGATCCTTCAAAAAAGACAAAGCGCGGCCGACAGTCTGATGTGCTTGACGCGGTGCGTCTCAAGGAACGGCACTTTGCTTCTTACATCCCGCCAAGCAAAACCAAAGCAGCACCAACAAGAAAATGCTTCATTTGCTGTCGGAAGCGAGGAGAAAACGGGAAAAAGTTGAGAAAAGAAACTCGCTTTTGGTGCAGGAGCTGCAACAAGCCGCTTTGCGTTATTCCATGTTTCGAAATTTTCCACACAGTCCCGAAGCTTCCCGAGTGAAATAGCCCAAGGGTACTTAGCCTACACAAGGGAACAAAGATGTGACGTCTGCAACTGTTTTTTATAAGGTTTTTATTTATATTAGCAGCAGGTAGCTGGTCTCCTATGTATTGTTCCGAAATAAACTTTATTGTGTTGATTTGACTAAGTATGTGGTGCAATATTTTTTCAACATCGGCTAGCTACTCTTTAGTACAATCAGATTCGAAATCAGCAATAAAAAAAATAGGCACTTTTGGTTCGGAAATTGTCAAAAAAATAGAGCACATAAGGGGTTAAAATCCGGGAGGCTGGTCATATAAGTTCAACCATGATTGTCCTCGACCCCTAGTGCCCCCCCCCCCCCCCAAAGCAGTATCCTATCTTTTTCATTGCAATGCTTCAATAAGTGTCCTCATTTCAGTCATTTTGCGCATGATAATGATACATCTTGCACAAAGATGTGAGTTAATGAATGGCACCAAACAAACCAACACCCAAGAAATTCACACTAAACTGCAAGTAAATAACGACTCCATACACTATTAATGAATACCCTGTGGAAATACAATGAACAATAAGGTTTTTACCAAAACACAAACACCAGCACTACCACATTTGAAGTGGTTGAAATAGGCGTAAATCAAGAGGAATAGATGCTTATAAATACCTTTTACAAGTTCAACAGGAAACACATCCATCTTTTCGATTCTCTTTTCAAGCTCATATTCTGCCGACGCCGATACTGGATCCACTTCATCGTTTCGTCTATCATACTCGTCAACTGAATGCGTGCTGAAAACCTAGACATAAGATGTGAAAAATAAATGAAAAGAAGTTAACAAATAAAAATGACAATAATAAGATGTGAAAACATTTAGTTATAGTGCGCAATCATAATACCACAAGCGTTTTAAACACATTGTACATTTTCATAGAACTTTGCCGCTCTGGAAATGTCACATAACATCAAGCGCTGAACTAGAATCAGTAACAAAGGAGCTGTAAACAGTTCATTACTTCATATGACACTGACACAGAAAAATCGTCAGCGCCATATACCACAGCTCACAACAATGCCAGTAAAGATTTTTTAAATTAAATCATAGGGTTTTACCTGCCAAAACCACTATCTGATTATGAGGCAGGCTGTAGTGGGATTAATTTTGACACCCTGGTGATCTTTAACATGCCCCCCATACACTGGACAGAAGTTTTTGCATTTTGCCCCCATCGAGATGCGGCTGCCACGGCCAGGATTTGATCCCATGACCCTGTGCTTAGCAGCGCAATGCCACAGCTGCTCAGTCACCACGGCAAGTGGGTAAAGAATAAGGCACGGAGAATATTAACACAAGCTGGTCAGAGTAACACATAAAATATCTGCAGCTCCAGGCACTGCCTCTGCGGAGGGAAAAAGAGGGCTGTTGACATCAAAACATGCTTGGGAAACTTAACAGAAAAGTGGACAGTTAAAACATGGCCATCTACGTTTACTGCAGAAAATGCTTAAACCATTTTTTACATAATTCTTGAATTTCTCTACGTGCGGCAGTCACAGTATAGCAATTGTACAGGTACACTGAGCTAGAATAGGTGTAGTGTGCTTACTGCACACTGGCGTCTTTGGCGAGAGGTGAAGCCACAAATGTCAACAGTGTGCCCTTCCACTGCAGTGCACTAGCTGTAGCGACAGTCTACATGTAGCATCCACATTCACACCACTTGCTCATGCTTGGATGCTACGGTCTTATTTCTGTACGCTTGTGCTTTTTTTTTTTCTGTGCCTGTCTCGTAAAACGTCACCTCTAATGGCTAAATATATATATATATATATATTGTCAATGTCAATTTTTCGGTCTCCCTAGAGACCACAAAAAATGTCGCAGTTTCGCCCGAAAGGCGAAGCATCGATTGCGATAGCAAATTAGTAGAGCGTTATTCGGAGTAGGGATAGTAGTTTTATCGGCTGCATAAACTTGGACACATTGGCTTACTAACTGAATTAACAATCGTGGTGTGAGCGCGCACAAGCAAACATGAATAGATCACACTGAATGACCGCAGCCAACGACTGTCAAAACGCTGGCAGCAAGCGCAAGTTCGCGCGGTCTATCGCTTCAACGGAAACTGAGCGGCAAATGCACAGCCCATACAAAGGTCAGAGCCGTGTGGAGATAAGAGACGGTGCGGGCGACCGCCAGGCAGAGAAGTTGTTGGCAGAGGAGAAGCTGCCCCCCCCCTCCCCCCTCTTCCCGTTTCTTGCTTTCGCGTGGGAGATTGAGTGGTAAGATACGCCTTTGGCGCCGGAGCACAGCGCCGCCCCGCCTCCCTCCCTCCCATACCCCAACGGCCTTTTGCGGGACGGTCGCCTTTGCTTTCCGCCGTGCGTTCGCCCTCCGTGATAGCGCGCTTTCGCTCGCGCATACGGCGCGCGGCGACGATTTTATCGCCCTTGGAATCTATACGGAACCTCATGGCGACAGCGACGGCGACGCCGACGGCAGAAATCCGGTTGAAGTGCCCATATAATTGCTATCGCAATAAAACGTGTGAAAAACGAATACATGCCTTTAACTGCCCCCAAGAGCTCAAATCACCACAGCCATACCTGAAATAGCTTTAAGGGCCAGCCAGTACAATTATTATGCATCTCAGTGCTCACTCTGTGACAAAAGATGGCAGGTGCACACGTGTATAATTAGGAACACATTTTTTGTCCTGTGACAGTAACCCTCCTTGCACTCTTGATATGCTTCACCTTAATACCATTGCATATGCATGACCGCGTAACACAGCTGCATTGCGGTAAAGCTGACTTTCGAGAACTAGCATTTTGAAACGTTTTAGGCCCTTGCCATGCTTTCCGTGCTTCGACGCCATCAACGGGGATGATGAAGGCGGAGTCAGGGCCATTCCCGACAGTGGCTAATACTTTAAATGAAAAACATGGCACTGAACTGCAGGAAGCTTGATAGCAAACGTCAAAGCAGCTAGGCTAAACAACAGCATAAAACGACTACTACAGCTGCCCCCGGATCGGCGTGCAAGCGCTGGTTTGAGGCTGCGAGTAATCAAAATTCAATTAATGCCGTTTCGGACCTACAGTTTTGGCAAAAAGTTCAAAAAATCGGACGGCAAAGGGTTTCAGCATCCGAAATTCAAAATTATACATTGGCTTTATGGCATATGTGGCAGTGTCATGAAGGCGCCTGAATTACCAGGCATGTCCAAAAAAACACACACGTTTCTGTGTGTGTGTCCGCCAGACTGTTATGACACTCTTCCACTGCTGTAGGCAGCCTTCGAAAACACGACAACCATGCAATCACAGCGGTCACAAGTGGAGTCACTGAGAGCCTTATTTCCGACGTGACATCAGCAGCTACACCCTCACAGTGCCCTCTGAGCACACAACCCCTATTCTAGCTTAATGTAGTACAGGTGCTGGTGGGCACACCGGTCCCTTCATTTCTTAATCTGACCTTGACACTAATATTTCAAGCAATACAACATACGTACATCCATTGTCAGAACATTGTTTTGTTCACAGCAAAGCCTAAGTGGCTTACGCCAGCTACTCTTAGCAGCAAAGTGAAGCAGCTTCGGCAATGTGTGGACAGCAAAATTACTGACCCTTACACAAATGCATATATGCATATATATTCTGGGGTGGCAGTTGTTAAGCTGTCCAGGTATAATAAAGGACGGCTGTACCAACCACTTTTCCATGTTTTTTTTTTTTTTTTTTTTAATATTGTTATCAGTAGATTACACTGCTCGTATTAGCCATTGTCTAAGCAGAGCACCAAGCAAACACCAGTTTACTGCTGGTGGACCTCTCCCCAATTTACACTTTTAAGGCACTGAACATGAAGTGAAGGATGCTGCAACATAGGGATTTTTTCTAAAAGGTGCTCATTCAAGAAACTTTCTTGGTGCAAAATGTATGTTTCTCTTCACTGCAATTTTTTTATTTGATGTTCAGGGCATTTGGCATCCTAGGTATCGACCGCACTACTTCCAAGCTGTTCTGCCATGCCTATTTACAATACAGTAGAACCCCGCTGTTACGTTCCCGGGTGCTACATTTTACCGGCTGTTACGTCGTTTTCGGCCGGTCCCGGCACAGCTCCCATAGAACACAATGCATTGGTAACCTTGCTGTTACGTCGCAACTGTGGGATCGTTCCCGCATCATACGTTGCGAACTGCCACCCCGCGCCGGATCGAGCGGCCATTTTGACTTTTCATATCGCTTGACTTGGTTGCTTGACGATGGCATTGGCCGCCTAAAGTGCTGGGGGCGACACTTATGACGTATTTTCGGTTTCCGCCAACAAAAGTATGGCCCTTGAGATACGTATTTGCTATCTAAAGATGGTGTCTATGACGCGTTGCGGCCCTATAATTGCTTTTAGCTCATAGATGTTTCCTATAACGTCCAAAAGCGATAACGCCGTTGCCGCACGCCGTATGCTGTATGTGCTTGTGAAAGCGTGCAAGGGGAGCCGACGACCGCATATAAATCTCGCGCGCAAAAGAAAGAAAAGCAGGGAGGAAGCGCGCCTTCTTCCGCTCCGCTTGAGGCACCGGCAAGGGAGCAAGGGGGGAGGGATAGCAGGCAGCGTTGTGCTCTGGCATCAACTGCGTACTGCGCGGCGGCGCGCGGGCCGTATCTTGAAAGCGATCTACGTTGGGGGCAGAGTCTACGCAGTGTAGGTGCGTCGGCGGCTTGTAGCTTTGTGCGTGCTGTGTGTTCTCGGCGCTCAGTTTGCGTTGAAGCGATAGACAACAGCACGAAGGTCACTTCGCTCACTTCTGCAGCGTTTGACAGCGCGTGTCCGCGCTCATCGAGTGAGATGTGTTCATGTTTGCCTGTGGGCGCTGACACCATGCTTGTTAATATAGTTAATACGCGAATGTTTACAAGTTTATACGGACGATAAAACTACTATTCTTACTTTGTATAGCTGTCTACTAATTTGCTATCGCAATCGATACTTCGGCTGTCGGGCAAAACTACGACTTCTTTTCACATGTAAGAATTAAAATAATATTGTGTGCAGTTCAACACTACCGCCATTTCTCAATTTTCTTGTTGCCCGGCTCTTACGGGTTTTTTTCGGTTTTTTTTCGGTCCGGTGAAAGACGTATCAGCGGAGTTCTACTGTATCAGGTTGCTTTCCCACTTGTAGAATTAAGTTGTTTAGCTCCCTTATATTAAAATGCACAAGCTTAGGCTGAATAATTAAAACACTTTTTAAATTATTTCCTCACAAATGTGCCTCAAGAACACCAGGAAAGCAAGGTGCAAATATAATTTCTATCATTTTAATTACAGACACTGCAAGACTAACTAAATACTAACAGCAGTAGGTTATGTCACCTAAGCTTAGCATTATCCTACCAAACATTCATCAATCACTTTTGTATGCCAGCAAAGATACTCATCCTGCACAGTGGCTACCTTTATGGGTTCTGTGCTGAATTTGACGCGTGAGGGGCGCGGCTGGAAGGGCACTGGATATGGCTCTTCCTCCTCGTCGCTTGCCAGGCCAGGCTGTTCAGTAAAGAAGTGTCCATCTGGCAGCACATGGTAGGCGACGCCCTCCTCCTCCAACAGCACAACACTGGGTGGCCTACTCTCCTCTTCAGCCACCGTTGGCGACGGTGTGCGCAGCACCAGCAGCCGTCGTACCTCTTGGGCTTCTTCATCACTCAGTATTTCTTGTTGCCGGCTGAAACACATACAAAATGACTGCAGATCCAAACCTAATAGCCTGTTCATGCCCTCACAAAGCCTTTACAGCTTCTTTAGGCAAATGAATACAAGAACCACACCTGTGTCATAACATTTCACAGTTTAAAATGCCTGCAGCTCAACTATCACTGCCCCTTCTTTAATAAAATGAAAGAGGGGCAGGGGGACAACAATTCTTTTCGAACAGTGCTTCAGGGCAACCATTAACAGCAACATTTTACTGAAAGTCCTTTTCACAGCATTACAAGCACAATCGCTACATATGAGCCATTGTACACCCAACCACAAAAGCTTCAGAAGAATGAAAGTAGTGAAAAAGTTACTTTAATTACACTCATGGTTTTGCAAGTAAGACTGATTCATATGGGTGCAGTGCAGTTAACACATAAAGTATACAGCGGCAATCTTCATCTTTAAGGTAGATGCAGCCGATATGACAAAATTTATTTTTTCATGAGTCCCATGCTCTGAAAACTTTTGTAGTCAGGGTTACATTTCCCGATACACTGGCTTTGTGACCAGTAAATCAACAGACTTCTGGATCAGTTCTAATAAACTCCCCCCCCCCCCCCCCATGCCTTCAATCAACAACAGATTCAAGGACAAAAGATGCTCATCATGTGGCATTTGCATGCTGTATCAATCCAGCCTATCTTTGAAAGTGATAAATATTTGAAAGATATGGGTCTTTAGGCCTAAAAATTACCAAAAATTCGAGCTTTGTAAAATTGCATTTTCAGATTCTGCATCTATTATTCTCATGATCTACCAAGTTTCTTATCTCGTATGTCGATATTTAAACCATAATACATTAATTTTAAAACTACAGTGCGGGAGATTTGTTTGTTTTCATTTTCACAAAATACTAATTTTGCACATCCAGCAATACATTTACTGTGACACATCAGTAGCTATCACACATAGAATAATAATTCTTTTTGCATCATGATGCTAGATGTTTGGAGCACACAATGTAGGAAGCACTTTTCAAGTTCTTTTGTTATAAGTTTTTAAAATTGGTCTTTTGTGTGCCCAAGTGCATGGCCATGTTCAAAGCAATGGAGTTCAGTGTACTATAAAGTAAGAAATATTGACGCAATCATAAAAGTGCTTCCTATGTTGCAAGTCTTGAGCTTTCTGCTATTAATCCATATGTCATTTGTATATTTTCGTGCGGTGGTTATTTGTCTATTGTAGTAAGAACAAAAACATTGTTTTCTTAATTATGTAATGAAATAATGAACGTACAGAAAAAATAACTGCCTTTTTAGAAGCAGGAGAAGAAACTAAACAAGCATGCCAACATTTATCAAGTTTGGTTCAAAAGTAGGTAAGGATAGCTCTAATCACCATACCCTCCCTTAACAGAAAGTGAAATTATGGTAAACTCACCCTAACAGAAACGTGAAAGGACTGTGGAGATTTGTCTCAGTGAAAACGTGCCTAGACAGCAATGCACTGAATCAACACGAAACTAAAAAAAAAAGGCGCTTGAAACTGCTCACCACAATTGTCAGGAAATTCAGTCTAACAAAACTTGCAAAAGTGCCTACTGCACATTTTAAACACTACCTGAACTCCACTGTGGATGAAGCTCATTTTCTGCCTATCTGAAAAACAATGCATGTTTCTAGCACAGCTGTGTCATTTATTCAGGAAGAAAGGTTGGTGTGGTACCAGCCAGCAGTGTGAAATAAAACCACATGCAACATGGGAGACAAAATAGAATCACTGCATGAGCTGTTAGGAGGCTTACCACTCCTTACACATTTAGATATGAAGTACATCATGCCCATGTCTCTTAAATTTAAATTTGCAGACCCCATACACTTAATCAACTGACTAAGCGGTAATGACTACTTCACATACCTTTGCCACATCCACCCATGCACTATATTTATGGGCTAATATAGCACAAAAAAAAAAAAGCTAGTGAAGTCTGTAGGCTAGCACAGCACCATAACAGTAGCTACATACCACAAGTTCTTCAGAGAGGCACCACTTAAACAGCCCTACTTGTAAGCTGCACAGTTCTCAAGCTTTAGTGACAATCCTGATAATGAACAGTTTTAACAACTGTAGCTAAGGTAAGCTTGGCTTGAGGTCCCTCATAGACATACTGCACAGAGTCCCTAGTCACCCAAAAACAACATGCAAAAATATTCTGCCACCACTCTTTTGTTATTCCAATGTGAAGCACACACACAGCTTACTTTTAGTTAACAGGTTATCTAGAAACATATCCAATGTCCCCAAGCCCACCTTGAAAGAGACACTAAAGAGCTACACCAAGCCTAGTCTGGTGCAGTATTTCTTCGGGACTCGTATTTGCAATTATGTGACAGAAAAATTTAAGATACTAGTGGAAAAACTACAAGGGCCAACTATCCCCTTTTTTTTTTTTTAATTCGCACCCAAACCACAGAGCTCGTATGTTAGTATGAGCATCAACGAATATCAATGCATCTTCAGATGATTGGGCCGCTTTTGTTCGTAAGAAGTTATCAAAATTCACTAGGTTGATTTATTGGTGCTTTTAGAAGGCAATGTAATCCTCGTTCAACAATAAATATTAACCAACCCCAAGCAGGCACTGTCCAAACCTTAAGACATCCCGAGAAGCCAGTGAGAGAACTGCAAGCCTGTCTTTCGTTCTTGTTTATTTTCTGGCTTACCATGACCCTGCCTCATAGTAACACTAATGTTTCTGGTATTCCCAGGAGTGTACTTTATTAACCTAGCTTCACTTTAGCTACGAACCCTTAACTAGTATAGTCAAGGTTTTGACAATGTTTCGTCGTACCCTTGACTATACATTCTTCTTTAGTGTCCTTTGAAGTTCAGACATCCACACATTTAGAGCATTTGAGCGATGCACTAGAGGGGCAAAGAAAGCGACACTTTTGCATTGCTGCTCAGTTTAAGAGAACTTGTCAACAGGGACTACAAAGACATGGAAACAACATATTTTTGCCCAATAGCTTGATCCCTGCGGCCAACTGTAGTATTACTCGTTCTTTGCAGCATGGTACTGAAATTATTTAGACAAAAGCATGCATGTCTATACATGAACTTGATGCTGTTTCCTAGAAAGGACTAAAAAATGGAAGAGGGCTGCAGGTTATTCCCGACTGCCTAAAAACAACCTACAGAGAGGCTGTCATGGCTCATTTGTCTCTGTGAAGAAGGTGCAAGTTACCTATAATAGGTTAACTCAAGATAATTTTTATGTTTAGATGCCTTTAAGCACATGAGGATGATGCTGCTCCCAAGTAAGCATTACAACAATCATCCTTCATAACCCGTGCTTTTCTCACCTTGAACTAAGTAGTTTATCTGCCTCCTCCTGTGTCATAAACTCCACGCCACTGCCATCCACTTGGGCATCAAGGTTAATATCTCCAAAGGGATCCCCCTGCAAGACACATGAAGAAAAAGGATGCTCCATGTGCACACATGTATAAAATACACGCTCATTGCTAAAAACAGTAAGCATTTAGTTTTGATATGAGTGACCATGTGTCACGGCATAAACTGTCAGCAGCTAGTTACATGCTTCTGATATCATTTATAATTGCAACTTACTTTGTACGAGCGCGAATTTATGACTGCTTCAACGTTGAATAATTCATGCTCTCGCGTCCCAAGCTCTGCCAAGGTTTCACCCGCAGCATGCTTTAAACCACTGTTGTTGCTGTACTTGTCATGGCAGACACTGTCCTAAAACATCGAAAAGGAAGAAAAACTTGAATCAGTAGAGCCACAAATCAAAGATATTCGCAAACACAAGGCACACAAGTCAAAACAAAGGAAAGCTGTAAAAAATAATAATTTTTCTGCAAATACACAAGAAAAACAAAACAAAAAAAGTGAGTTCAGGTCCCAAAGCAGTCAGATTAAGCGAACAAATTTTTCAGCTAGACGGTAAACATGGATGCTTATTTTAGGTCTGTTAAATACACACACAGTTCACTACACCTCTTGTACCAGTTCACAGTGCAGTGCACTCCAGCACCGATTCAAAAACCAACGAGAACTGTAGCATACTTGGACCGCAGTCCTCAATTCTAGCATGGTACCACCCTGGTGCAGAAGACCACTGTAACTGCAGGCAAGATGACGCAGCCAAGGCGCTCAGCATTTTGTATGGCAATGCTCGCTAAATTATGTTTTCTGGCACTGAGGCAGTTCACAGAGAACATGTAAAAGCCTATTAAAGTCTTTGACAATGTTAACCTACACAGTCAGAATAGCTTCCAGCACTCTGAAATAGGTGGGCACCCACTAAATTAATGATGCGTTTTCCAGCCTCTGTCGGGTTCACTTCATTATCCACACTTTCAGATTGAGCATCGTCCATGATGCAGCACTATGGCATTCCTTTACAGATACACTAAAGACACAAACAAAAAGCTCACACTGAACGACACCTCAGCACTCAAGACACATGCTGCTTCCTGCACTAGCACCCCCCAAGCTTTTTCGGCACTGGTGCTGTGAATGACATGTGAATTGAACAGACCTTCTCCAGGAACGTTGTCTAGTGATAGACCTTGTTTAGTGATAGTAGGCACAAGAAACTGCAACATTTCAATACCTGTTGTAGAAGCATGGTAGATCTTCCTGATGCAGCTGCTAGTGTATAGAGAAGGACGCTGTTGGAAGGGGGCTCACTAATCCCATTGTGGCCAACGTAATCTTGCTGAGGCCAATGAGGCACATCATCCATTTCAACTGAGGGACCTGGGAAGCAACAATGTGCCTCATTATAGATGAACAGAACCACTTATGTTTCTAATATAAAACAGAGAACTGTTTCATATTTATGATATGTTCACATTGTATCATTTCATATTTACCATTCAGCTCAAAAAAAAATGCATATGTAATGGCTTCATCACAAATGATACGGTCATTTTGAACAGTCCATTTTAGATTCAGCACTGCCAAGCACAGTGTGGAACATGCACTTTGTTTAAATTTTTTTAAGTCTTTAACAAAACTTCCTCATTCATCATCTTGGCTTATAAGAAATAGTACACATTGAAATCATTTGACAGTTTAGTCTTGAGAGTTCAATTAAGAATGCAAAAAGATGAACCAACAATAATGCAGACCTTCCATGCAGCTGCACTCAACCCACACTGCCATTTCTGAGGCATTTTTTATAGGTCAGCAGATATGATCTTATTGGCCATATGTGTTGTGTTCAACATGCCAGCCTGCTCTCCACAGCTTTGGCAGCTACAGGAAATTCAGCGTGGTATTGTGTAAGTTGAATTTCAGTATCAGTCCTTATAAGCAAGTGACCAAATGTGACAAAATCAGTTCTCACAGTATTTGAGTAAGAAACATTAATTTGAGAATAATAAGCATCCTGATAAGCATGAAAAAAAGAAAACCAGCACACTAATCCCCAACCCCCTCTCCACCCTCATACTGGGCCTACAAAATTCACACACTTATGAGTCCTTTTTGCTGAATATACTAAAAAAAAAAAAAAAAAAACTAACAAACTTTTCCCCTACCGAAAATGGACATAAGCGAAGCTTGTCCTGGGTGCACCCAAACTAACCACGATGTGACGGCTGCAACAGAGAGAATGTTGCCACTGACGGTATGCCCGCAGTCCGCTGTTGTCGCTTGCGATTCTTAGAAATTAAATTGCTTCAAATATAAATCGGTCCGTTACTTAAGATAATGAATGGCTTATAGCCCCGTAAACGCGGCCTCCGAATTATTATGACAGAAGAGAAGTGAAATTCTACACTGGAATGAGTAGCGGCAATGGAGCCAGCTGTGGAAGCAGACGACGACGAACGCGGGAGCAGTGGCACGAGTGCAAACGAGCCTGCTGCGGAAGAAGACGGCGCTCGAGCCAATGCTGATGATGATAGTTTTTTCATACGACTATGCGAGGCAATACACAGCGAGGCAATACACGAGCAAGGCAATACAAGCTTCGCTTGAATGTTTTGCAAGAAGTTGTACAGCAACAGAGCACTCTTATCATGCTACTTTAAAGAATACCTTTACTCGGTATGATGTCATAAAACGTATGAAGAAAATATGTTGTAGCATAAACATCTGATGGTAAACTTTTTTTTAACTGCGCTAACCCACACGGACAAAGACGAGGCAGAAGTTAATGTGATCCTACCCAGGGTGGTACACGCCATTTAAAAGCCTGTAGCAGCTTAACCCCTTAAGGGCTTATTTTCTTTGTGGAAAAAAAAAAAAAAGCAGTGCTATAATGGCAAATTTTTTTTATGGCACTAAATGCATCAACAGAAATACGACTGCAAATCTAACATGGCAAAGAATAAATACTATTTACTGGCATGAATCACCCACTTTGTTTCTTGGAACTTCATGATAAACAGATTGTTTTGAATGAAAGTAGTAAAAGTTGTAGCATTCCTTTGCAGCTACCGAACGAACTACTGGAGGCTGACTGCGGTATGTGTGTGCTAGCACTCGCAACAAGGGACTTCTAACTCACTGTCATTTAAACCCCGGCATGCACGAAACACTTACCGCTATCTGTTGTGCAGAAAATATAAATCAATGTCAAGCAATGACAACGGAATGCCTACCGCCGTCTATGTTGTGGCGAAAAAACGGCGTTTGACGTACTCTATACGCAACAAGCCATTCAGAAAGTGGCAGAATACCCATGATAAGGTAGGCTCGTCATAGGCCAAAAAGTGACGATCCCTCATGACAAGCTCAGGTCATCAAACATTAATGAATTCGAAACATCACTGACTCATATCGCATGTCTCTAACCTATGAGTAAAGATGAAAATAAACTTACAAGAGTCATGCTTGGAAGAAGCGTGATGGAGCACCGGAGGTTTAGAAGGCAATGGTGGCTTGCTATTGTTGGCTCGAGCAAACACACTGCCTGAGGGCTGTTTGGCACTGTCAGTTCCTTCGGAAGCTCCCCAGCTTTTTTCTCCTTCTTTTGTTTCACCGGGATCATCAGCACAGAGCGGGCTATCTTCTTTTAGGTGCACTGTGCTTTGCTCCTGCTGTGGTTTGTTTGAGCATACAGGCACTGAGTTTTTTGGCAAAGGTGCATCCAATCGTTCATTTGCGTGGTCTGAAATTCGAGATTCCCCAGTCCCTGAGTCCAATGAACAACTAGAACTACTTTGAGCAGACGACAGAGTTTGATTTGTTTCTTCACCCACATGTTGACTGTGTGGGGGGACTGGAGGTTCCTGCGGCACCACACTGGCTTCTTCAGGTGGTCGAGGCAGCTCTGCCTGCAAGAGGCCATCTTCAGATGACCGCCTCAATGATTCCACCCGTGGTGGCGCTGATGGCTTTTTGTGCTGCGGTACCTTAAGAGGAGCTTCAACTTCAGAGGCTGCAGGATCTTTTCCAGCACACGTTTCTGGCAGCTCCGGATTTGTAACACCGTTGGAGATGGCAGAACTGGGCCCATTCCTGGCAGGGTCACTGACTGCCTCAATACTGCCTTTGGCACTGTGCTGGGAGTCTCCATTTACAAGGCTTTGGGCGCATTCCTCGGCAGGCCCCTCTTCGTTCCATTTGGGGAATGATGTGGCAGGAGTGGCAGAGGATGGAGAGCTAGCTGGTGAGCTGGCCACACTTCCTTTGCGCCCTGACACAGGCTGGGGCTTTTTGGATGCCTCCTGCAGACGCTCAAACATGGCGCGCGCATTGTAAAACCGTGCAACATGACTGTCACTCCGTGTTAACGTTGGCGGTCCCGACGGTCTTGCTGCCTCGGTTATATTTGGCTCTAGGGGGGACGTGCGTGAGAGCGATTCATTGGAGGCAGTTTTGCAATCATCACGGGCCTGGAACATATTTGCAATTGAGCTGACCTTAGACCCTGCCTTGGTGCCTGCCGGTGCCACACGTCGCCGCTCAGCACCATCTTGCGTCTGGTTCGTTCGTTGCTCAAAAGTTGAGCGCAGACTTGAAATGAAGGGCTTCGCTGGAGATGTAGGAGATGAGGATGTAGGAGGGGGTTCATCAAGCCATCCCGTACGGGACCGTGATGCAGCCAGAACTTCTGAACGCCTGACCTCAGCCATGCTGCAGCCAGGGGAGGGTGGCACCAATGAAAGAGAAGGCTCCCTCAGCCATTACGTACCCTGCAATGGTCATGTAAGGCGAATCACACTGCTGCTTCTGTAAAACACAACTAGTGCAAACATGCAAACAAAATAAACATGCCAGAGTCAAAAAGCCATAACCAAGATGAACTGGGCAGAATATGTGTGTAAATGTCGTTTCATTCACTTAATGCACCAGGAGTACCAAAAGACGACAAAAAAGAAAAAAGTGACATTTATGCTGCGGATGCCAGTCACACTGACAATACAAATGCATAGCTATCTGAGTGATATAGAGGCCAGACCCTTCTACTACTTGCTAAAAACCAAACACCCATTGCAATATGTGAATTTCAAGACGGTTTAAATTTTTTCCCAACACATCACTGTTACACAAGTGGAAACTGCTAACACCACAGCCTATAAAAATGCAACACCACAAATGCTTCAATAAAGCCATTGCCAAGAACTTGAAATAAAAGAAAATAACTGTTGCAGAAGGAAATTGTGCCAAGACCACGCTAATATTCAAAATTCATTGAAAACAACAGCAAAACTTTACATTAGATGTCTCAATCTCAAACACATTTAAGCAGTCATAAACCAATGCAACAGAGAATTAAATTACACTGATACTACAGTGACAAACCTATGAAGCACTTACAGAAGTTTGGTTCAAAAAGCAAAATTTTAAATATCGCAAATGTGTGTGAACCTGCCCACAACACACATAATAACAAGCTCGGATAACATACTTAAAACATAGTCAAATAACATATAGTCAAAGGCACATTCACAAGCAACAAAGCCAGAAGAAAATGCCTCTACAAGTAAAATGCACGGTTCCACTGTGTACTCTCATCCTTCTACAATATAAAAACATGTAAGGGCTTCCCATCTTACTGCTTTTCTTTTGCAATGTATACCTTAACTTGGCCAGACAAATACAGACCAAAAACTACTATCGGGTTCTTTTTAACAAAGCAAAAGCCCTTTTTTAGCTAGTGCCAAGTTATTTTTATTTTCACCTCATTTGCCATGTGTCAGCACCAATAAAGAAAGTAGCACAAAAAATTAAGTCTTGACAAGCAAGTTAACACAACAGAAAAATATGCAACAAACCACACACTTCAATTAATTTTACTAAGGTTTCCTTTCTGAAGCTGAATTACAAAACCAAAGGGCACTGTAACAAGAATATGTCTACATATGTGCAAGCACTGAAATATTTAACTCGGGTGCTACAAGCACATATCTAATAATGCACCAAGTTCAAATAGCTGGAGCCCACATGCAAAAATGAATAAGAACAGCAATAACAAGAATTCAACTTATGTTATGTTGCAAAGTATACATACAATCGCACTTGCTGGACGTAAAACTGATTTTACATTCCTTACGTAAAATCAATTTCCTCACAGCTTGAGCCAATACATTTTTTTTTCAATTAAGGAAAAAAAAAAAAAAAAAGCTCATTCAGATAATCAAACCACTACTGGCACACGTCCAGACAACCGGAACCCCAAACGCCGAAATTTTGAAAGCGCCAGTCAGTAAATGTCAGCTCGTCCCAGAAGTGTTTTGCACAAAGTTCCCCGACAGGCTGATAGTACCAAATATAAGCTCGTGAGCGTAAGTACGACACATTTCCTTAACGCGCAAGTGTGTGCACTCGTAGGTAGTACTCCTGCAGGAAACAGCTATGTGAAAAAGTTGCCCCATTTTACCGCGGAAACGACGGTGCGTAATACAGAATATAAAATAAATGAAATTATTTTTTCCCCCGCTATAAAAGTAAGCATGCCGATTCTGAAACCGCACAGCGAGTACGCACACCACAGAGCCGGACTACTGTCCCTAGACATACCGAGTCTTCAGCCCACAATTATAACGTTAGCCCATTAAGAACAGCCCGAAAAGGAAGAGCCTGGATACATCGAACGATTCCAAAGAAAAAGAAGTACCCAAGACTTCGGTCCAAGGTTGCTCCAAACCCACGCGACAGCCTGCACTAAGGTGCTAAGCACAACACGATCGGTCGCACCACACGCGAAGCCAGCATCTTTTTTCTCTCTTTTTTTTATTCTCTCTCACAACTAAAATAGATTGCACGTAACGCTGCTACAGCACAACCCGCTGGCCCCACCGTAAAGCTGCTGAAAGGAGTTCGTTCCGTAGGCTTTGCTTGAAAGCGTGACCGGGAAGGCCAGCGCATAAATAATCCTGCTGATGAGATAAGAAGCATAAAGAGAAACTGCCGTCATAAAAGTAGCGGCAGCTGAGTCATGGATGTTATTCTAAAACCAAGCGATGAAAGCGAAGCAAATTAAGTGCGACACTTAATGCACTGCAACCAAAATAAACATCAGCCTGAACGAAGGCAGCACACCGACCAATGCACCGACGATCGCGAAAAGTGACCCGTGTACCCAAGTGGGCGTCTGCGGTGTCTTAACAAAGTGGGTGTGCTAATAGTTAACGCCATCATGGAGTAGTCACACAACACGGCGGCACACAGGCGTAACACTACCACAGTCGGGTTAACGATTGCTATGCTAGCAACTGCAGATGCCTCCTCCCCCGGCACACTTCTTTGTCGTTGACACACAGCTTCCGGACGTGCCGCGTCCGTCCGGGAATAAGCAAACGGTTACGTGTTGTCATAAAACAATGTAGACTGCAAGCTACATCCCACTAACTCATATTAATGATTCACAAAGGAAAAGCAATTGAAATTCTGTACCATTCAGCCGTCGCTTGCAAAATGAGAACCCGCCGATAATGCACGTCGCTGACCCGCCGCCATGTTTTGGAGCGTTTAAGACGAAGGCGAGGAGGAAAGCGCAAGGGAAGAGCGGCAAGGGTCTTCGCCCTCCAGCGGCAGAAATCGAAAGCACTGTTGACCTGTGTAGGAGTCACGGGAGCTCCGGAGGCTCCTAACCATGTGCGACAATACACAAAAACAACGCGCGACTAGCGTTCGCTCCGGCGGCTCCGACGACCGCCCCGCTGTTGAGAGGAGTGTAGTAGGTGTAGTGAGGCGAAAAGAAACGGGATCGCTATCGGTAAACCTTTTGAGGGGAGCCTTACACGAACAGAAACAATGGCGCTGCGGAGACGTGAAGATTCAGTCGATGTTCGTATTTTGCCTGTGCTCAACAAGTTGGTGGTGTTAAAAAGATTCATTATGGCCGTGATGAACATTTAGCATTCCACGACATGCAAAAGCTCTAAAAACGAAACGATGTTTGTTTTCCCATGCGGCTTGCGTTTGTCGTGCTGTCACATCGGATGAGTACGTAGGAGTATTGCATTCTTAGCAGATAAATGTGCCCCTTCTATTCTTTAGGCGAGCAGCGCAAAAAATAAGACTCGATACAAAGGTAAGGAAGGCGAACACAGTGCTGTGATGAAGAATTAAAACACGAATAAGTTCCCAAATAACTTGTAATATACTTCAGTAGGATGGTTTGCTGGGCGAGTTGGTATTCTATTCTTGACTCGAGCAGCGCAAGAAAATAACACTTGATACAAATGTATAGAAGAGCGCTGTGTTCGTCTTCCTCACCTTTTTATCGTCTTATTTTTTGCGCTGCTCGCCTCAAGAATGGAATACCAACTCGCCCAGCAAATCATTCCTCTTCTACTTTTCTATTTTGTCTGGCGCATTATGGCTTATACTGTCACCATCGGTGATATCTGTGGACTCGGCCAACACTCGGCTTCTGTATCTTGTCACTCACATGACTTGTTACCAGCGACGACGGCTCGAACAAAGAGCTGTTTTTAAAATAAAGTTGATCTCTCATCTCTCTCTCTCTCTCTCTCTCTCTCTTGTCACGCATGTGTTTATCACGCATCCTGCCGACATGGTTGAATTCAAAATGTGTTAACCGGGAAGTGAAACAAGCTTGTGCATCCCAGGATTTGACTGGCACTTCTCATTTTCCTTCTCGTTCTCTTCTTGCTTGAACACGCCAGAAGATCTGTCTTTTGATTGAGTCTCCACAGGGCACCGCTATTAATAAGAGTATAAGGGCCGTATTCTAATGTAAATGATTTGGAAAAGTGGCGAGTCTTCATTAATACCATTAGTACGATTACGAAACTTTACTCTATGTCGCTCAGCAAGTAGAGCTGTCTTTTCATTTACACATCCACAGGGCACAGCTATTCGAAAGAGTATAAGCGTCACGTTCTCTTTGAAATGATTTGGGGTACGAAATCGTATCCACTGCGGTTGTTCCATCTGTGTCGGTTCGATACCATTATGGATCTTCACTCTGCGCCGCTCAAAACAAGAACAGTAGTTAGCATTATCCTTCCGGTCCCTTTTTCAGAGAGGCTAAGATCTTCATGACTTAAGATGGGGTGGTTGTGTGATGAGACCTAAAACGAGCCAGTAGCCCCCTCTCAAGCTCTTTTTTTACGCCTTATTGAGTCTCCACACTGCTCCCCACATACCTCCCCTCACTTTCTTTAAATCCGGTCAGAAAAAGTCAAAAGTAACTGAAAAGGGTCACCCAAAGGTTAAGTGCCATCCTAAATGGCGGTAGTCGGCATAATAAAATGACAACAAGGATCGAATCTGGGTGGATGTACTACCGTGGCCTCCGGCTTATTTTTCTATATGACGAGACAGAGGGCGGCTAAGACAGTTGCAGTTTTTGGACCGTCCTGAGCGGACATATCAGTAGCCGAAGGGATCCTGATTACAAATATATATATATATATATATATATATATATATATATATATATATATATATATATATATATATAAACTGGTTATTAGAAACAAAACCTACAAATTTGTGTTGCCGGATAATAAATATTAAAATATCTATAAAACTGTTTTCCCGGTCTGCAGTCGCTTCTTTGATAATCTTGTATTCCGGGTTAAGATAACAGCTATATATGGGATCTACCTCGGAGCCCTATCTTCTGGCATTAGGCGTGAAGCTTACTCCACCACATTTTTCAAGGAGGGACATGGTCCAAGAAGTGGCAATTTTCGGTCAAAAAACGTCTTTTTAGATTTTTGCAGTTTCACTGGAAGCTCCCTCTCCTTCACATAACAGACGAATAAAAGGCCCTGGGGAGCGACCATGCCATCTCTTCTCCAATGCCGCTTTTGTGAGGTCGCCAATCATTGTTCTCTGGGACAGCTACTGTGAGACAACGTTCACTGAACTCGCAGAAAGCCCGCGTCGCTCAAGTAGCCTTGACATGCATCCCTGCAGGCGACGCTGAAAGGGCCGCAACAGCTTACATACGGTTACCATTTTGTTTCGCGACTGTCGTGCGAGAAATCGCTCTAAAAATCGCGATCATAAAATAGCGAAATTTTGCACAGATTCAGCTTACACTACTGCTTAAATATGCCCTTTATATGCCATTCGAATCTCGCCAGCGTGCAAGGAAAAGTAAGTGGCTTCGCTGCATGTTGACCGTAGGCGTTGAACCGGAAATGTGCCGGAGTGTTTGTACTCGTATTGTGGGGACTGCAGGAGCGGGGCCGGGCATAAATTGGGTGCTCATATTTGAAGCTGTTGTGCTGGTGAAGACATCGGGTCAATTCCTTCTTTTCTTTTGGTTGTTTTGGACACGTACTACGATTTCTGACAACCCAAATAGAATTGTCTATAAAGAAACGGAGAAGGCTTCCGCATCAGGACGAATACGATATTGAAGCTGCGATGGATTCTGGCGGAAATTTGCGTCCCATTCCTTGAATGCAAATATGAAAGAAAAAAAATATGGAGTTTCATGTGTCAAAACCACCATCTGATTATGAGGCACGCCGTAGTCGGGGACTCCGGATTAATTTGGACCATCTGGGGTTCTTTAACGTGCACATAAATCTACATGCAGATATTCACTCAAAGCACTTATCGCATCGTTTTCACAGCAGTAATGTGGTGAGAACCCAGTATTTTAAAGATGTGATCGATACCGGAAATAAAAAGTAATAAAAAGAAAGGTGCCAGTAGCAGCTATAATTACAAAACCCCAAAATATAGCGAATTACCGTTACATATGGCATTATCGAAAAAAAAAGTATCTGACCATTACGTCCCAAAGTAATCGATAATTTTGGGGCATTACTTCTAATATTTCGTTTCCTGAAGATAAATGCAAGGACAACAAAAGGTGGTTAGAAAAGGTTTATTTTACGTCATCAAGTGTTAGGTGTCGATGATCTTCAGCAGTAGTGGTGTCTGCCATCTTAATACGCGAGAATAGGTTGGTGAAAGGACTCGGGAGTGCCTTTGAAATAGGGTATTAAGGAGATAATTTCTTTTTAGATTTGGTTTTGTTGTGGGCTCTACTCTGGTAGAACCAGAAGAATAAGGGTATCCGAGGGGCTCGATTTTTTGTTAGTCACAACCATACGAAGAAACAGACAGTTAAGCGAGAGAAATCACAGTGGAAATTAATTGTTATGTTTACCTGAAAAGTAGAAATCTCTCGCGCAGTCATTTACCAGTTTAGTGCCCCGGATAAACCCGGTTTAGAAGTGACTCTTCTGACATTTTTGCACCACTGCCTTTGTTCCCCTGTGCAGGTTCCAAGTCGAACTCTTACCACGTACCTCGCGCGTCCATACTCTAAACCGCCGCCGCCAAAGGAGTCACGTAACGTTAAAAAAAAAAAAAAAAACTTCGGTTGAAAAAAATGCGAAAACACCCGTGTACTTAGATTTAGGTGCACTTTAAAGAACCCCAGGTGGTCGAAATTTCCGGAGTCCCCCACTACGGCGTGCCTCATAATCAGATCGTGGTTTTGGCACGTAAAACCCCATGATTTAATTTTTTTTTACCGCAGCCACCGTAGACCGTTTTCGTGAACGCACCGTTTTCGTGAACAGACGACGAGCGCTAATCTGGCGCCATTTCGTAACCATCGTCGCCGCCGCAGAGTCTGTCTTGCGCGCCACTACGCTTTTCTTCTCACGCTTTCGCCATACCCCCGTATACTGCACTCTCCTCCTCGCCCTCTTTTCGCTATCGCCGTCTTTCATCTCCCGCTGCGCTCCGCGTTCGCTCTCATCCTTGGTTGTGCTCGTTCGCTCGGTTACGAGATACGACGCCGACGCTCGCCGCACGAACGGGCGCCTAAGAGCTGCGCTATAAAACGATTGGACGTAATTTCGTTACGCGTTACGTTCAAGTTTTGGTATTTATACATATGGCCATGATAACCACGTGCCCCAAAACACCTCCAAATGGGATCGTGTATGAAGTCCACATGATTGAAATCTTGTCCAGCATGTTTTTTTTTTTTTGTTCCTTTTCTATTTTATACTGTGCGTAGTCCTCATCACAACCTGCTGATGCCACTGTTGGCAAAGCGATGCACGACACCGTGCCCACGCGCTATCCTATACGTATACAAAGACAAGGTGCAGGTTTGGGCTTGTTAGTCGAACTTGATTAATTTTAAAGCGCAAATGTAGAGCACAGACAAAAAAAAAAAAAAGAAGAAAGGGACGATTGCTTCTCTTTGAAGGAACTTGGAGGAAAAGACGCCCAGTGCTTTTAACTGAAGTAAAACAAGCTCTCGACTTGGTTCTGTTGATGTTAACTTATCGCGCCCATTTTGTTCTCTCCTCCCACCGTTCATTAAAGCCTACCACGCAGTCCGCATTTTCATCACGCTTTGATATTAAGCAGGGCAAGCTTGTCAGGCTTACGTGACACGCCACAAATAAACTTGGCTAAAATGAAGTGATTTATTTATTTATTTATTTATTTATTTATTTATTTATTTATTTATTTATTTATTTATTTATTTATTTATTTATTTATTTATTTATTTATTTATTTATTTATTTATTTATTTATTTGGTTGTTTGTTCCCTTTTCGCTAGTTTGCTAGTTTAACACGTTGTTTAACACAGTTTTTATCTCGCTTGTTCCCCTTACTTCATTCGTTCCAGCCTCTTACTCTCTGTCATCGAACACTTATTGCACTAATTGTTTCTGAACTGGCACGTTTTCTTTTGCTGCCGTGATTCTAAAATTGGTGTTCTTCAATGGCAACTGAAGACAAAGCGGTGTCTGCGTATAAGCTAACGAATCTTGACATAGTCTTTATTTTTTTATTTTTTTCGTACCGACGCCAGCCACTATAGGGACCTCTTGCTCGCGAGCGTTGATATAAAGCGGGATGAAGGATACTCAAAGCAGTCGCCGCGGAAACGTGCAGTTGAAACGGGGGCGAGGTGTTCAAAACGAAATCCTGCGATTCGAAAACGCGAAGCGTCTGACACAAGCCGAATAATATCGAGAAACGTGAATAAAGAATACAGGGTGTTTCATTTTAGCTGCACCAAATTTTTAAGAACTGCCTGTGGCAAACAGCACAATTATAATCCTTGATCTAAACTACTCGATGAGGCGGCCATTATTTCCACGAGAAATCAAAAGGCCTAATCGAATAATTAACATAATTACGCTAATTATCCCTTTAATTATAGATTTTACGGCACGTCTTTCAATCTACGTATTATAGCCGCTGAGTTCGCAAGGCGTATCCATTTGGAACGAATTCTCAGGACTGAACCAGTTTCGATATATTCATTTTCAAAGTGACCGACAAAATGCATGATCGTTCCAGTTAACTCTTTGAGGAAAACGCTGTTTTATGCATTGAAGCATAAAGTTAACTGGAACGCCCATGCATTTCGTCGGTCACTTTGAAAATTAATATCTCGAAACTGGTTCAGTCCTGAGAATTCGTTATAAGTGGATACGCCTTGCGAACTCAGCGGCTATAATTCATAGATTGAAAGATGTGCTGTAAAATATATAATTAAAAAGTTAATTAGCGTAATTATGTTAATTATTGAATTAGGCGTTTTGATTTCTCGTGGAACTTATGGCCACCACATCGAGTAGTTTAGATGAAGGATTATAATTGTGCTATCTGCCACAGGCAACTTTTAAAAGTTTGGTGCAGCTAAAATTAAACACCCTGTATATTTTCTTCTTCTCTTTTTTTAATGCGCAGTGACCATGGGGACATTATTGTCAAAGTCAAGCGACAGCTTCTCGGTACACCTGCTGAGATATGCTGCTGGGGATGACACTTGCATTCGACCAATGTTAATTCGACCCTTGCGGGACTGGAAGTTTTCGTCGAATTATCCGACCGTCGCATTAATAAACGCCCGAAATATAAATGAATTCATATCTTTCTTATTGCTTGAAGTAGACTGCAATGTCTTTTTGATTCTTGCTGTTGAAGCACGATTCAACCAGCATGTGGTGAACATCGAGCTCCGACATTCATGTTTAAACGCTGCTTCAGCGTGATACGACATCAAAAGAGCGGGAACAAATGGCTTGATGGGTGGTAGGAGCGTCGCCCACTAAAAGATAAAAAATAAATGCAAATAAAACAGCTTCACGCATAATAAGGTAGTAGCACCGTCTGCAGAATTTCTTGTGTTTCCAAGCTTTTCGTAACCGCCGCACGCTTGCGGGGGCTCCAGTGGGTTCGAATTAATCGAATAGGCATGCTTTCGAGTTCGAACTAAACGAGTTTTCCTTCCATAGCAATGTACGGTTTTTCGCCGCAATTTCTAGTTCATTCGAATTACGCGAAAAAATCGAATTAACCGAGGTTGAGTTAAGGGAGTCGACTGTATTTGGTTAATTCTGTGAGAGGTGTAGGTGCTGTGACGCTGCACTGCCTCCAGGATCGATACGTGTTACCAACCACATCGAAACCTTTGTGTTGTGCACTGATATGTTTTGAGCACTTGAATTTGGCGCCAACTACAGTAGAACGCCCGCGGTCATGCCACGCAGCAGC
>NC_051154.1:45998149-46000649 GCF_013339745.2 Dermacentor silvarum | reverse complement strand
TATATCCGCTTTCCTGCGTATTTTTTCATGAACCATCTTAGTGTGTTACCAACGTCCAAACATAGGCCAAAATAGCATTTTTGCCAAAGTCAGGCTTTTAATATTAGAGCCTGTGCGCAGCACATTAGCGAAAATAAAATTTTGGAAGATAGTACGTTTCTTGTGAAAAATGTCCCCCAAATACTATGATTTGCGCATTTTTACCTCGGTGCTAAGCATTCAAAAACATGGAAGTATTTTGTGAAACTGTTTTATAATAAAGGCACAATGTTCAGACAACGCGAAAGCTTAGTTTGAAGAATGCGCGAGATAGTCGATCACCTGGCTTTCCACCTGTTTGTGAAATTCAAATGGCCCTCACGGGCGCAGAAACATTTTTCCGCTCAAAATGTTTTGGGGAAATACTGTGACGTAACGCTAATATACGTGTAAGTTTTTTTTTTCAGAGAAATAGATATTGCTCGAGCGCCACGGTTAAGACAGTTGGCGTGGAATCGAATAATTATTCGCGTGAAATGGAAGGGAATGTTTATTTATTTATACACAAATAAAGAACAAAAAAGAAGGAAAAGAAAGATGACAAATTCTTTTCAGATGATTTCTTTTTTTTTTTTCGGAAGTCATTCTTTATAGACGGGGTCAAGTTTTCAATAGTTGCTTCGTAAAGATTATTATTCAAGGCGGTGGACGAAGAAAAACAGAAGCGTCAACATATAGTGTTCCGGCCGCTCCTTTTGTCTGCACTATTCTCGTTTGTTTATAAACATGCAGCCTGTCTATGTAAAGGGTGAGAACGGGAACTATGCACGAGAGAATCACCAGGCTTCAGTGATTCCTCCGGCTCTGAACTCTTTTCCTGCTATAGCAGCATCTAAGCTCTTCCAGCGGACAGCGCCATCTTGTCCAGAACGACTTCAATAATTTCTTTGCGATGAAGGAGCAACGTCGTCTTCGATGGTCCACTACAATGTTGCGTGCTCTGGACTCCGAAATAACACACGGAGAGACGCCACCACTTTCAGAGTCTGCGTAGCACACAAAATCCAGCACAAATTACCAAACACTTGTGTTGCGCGATAGCTATACGGGTCCGACGCCCAACTGTACAATGCCGCAGGGACGCAATCAACTTCGATCTCCAGTGGCGTTGGTCGGTAAGGTTTTATTAAGCATGAAATGCGTTTAGCTCACGTTGTCGGCGACCTTCAAGAGACCTTGAGCGAAAATCCAGAGCCCTTATCCGGGCCCTCAAGACGAGAATTGGCGCGAGAACGAAACGAGAACCTGCCAGAACATCCGGGCATCGTTGCGAGAGCAAAACGAAATCATCCGGGCAACCAGTCAAAACTTAAGAAAATGCGGTCTCTGGCCCCCAACTCCTCGTACAGGACCGCATTACATACGCTAGTTACTGCCCAAACAAGTGACACACACACACACACACACACACACACACACACACACACACACACACACACACACACACACACACACACACACACACACACACACACACACACATATATATATATATATATATATATATATATATATATTGCTTCCCCTTTCTTCCGAACTTCTTGTACGCTGAACTTTAATTTGTCATTTCCAATGGCGACGTTCAAAAGGCAGATACAGTGCACCATACACTTGAGTGTCATCTTCTGGCGCTCAGATAGGGTTGCCTGTACTCTTTTCAACGCCGGCAGTCCGTAAGTTCCGCGGCGCGGATTTTGTGCCGCCTCCTTCGAGAGATGGCGCCACGCTGCGTGACCAGGCCGGCAACGCGTCCGGCGCGCCGCGGATGCAGTGATGCCAAGGCTGCTGATTTATCAGTAGATATACTGATTTTTAAATTTTTCTGCGGATTCAGTGATAAAGCGTTTGAATCTATTGATTTTCTTGCTTTTCTATTGAAACGAAAGCAAAAGCTGCTACCTTTTCAGTACAGAGTTTATATTAATGTGATGCCACCTAGCGAGCGAAAAAAAAAAAAAAAACGCGGTTGGCTCCGAGGTTAACATACATTCTTGCGTTTCCAGGCTCTCAAACTTTGCTCTGTCTTTGAGCAAAGTGGGGAAAAGGTGAGGCGGTGAATTTGTGAAAGTGGGTGCACTACCGTACCCCACAACTATGAAACCACAACAATGAAACCAAAACTATCGAACCAGAATCAATGACTCCTTTCATGCGGCGCTTCGAGCGCCTACTCTGTTGTACAGGAGAATAGGACCCCACTTGCCAGTTCTGAATAGTGCAGTCAAGTTGTCAGTTGCTGCTTGTGTACTACATACCGCATGTGGCAGATCACGTCACCCATTGCTTCGCATCAAGTTCAGCGTGCGCGCTTCATTACGAGCTCACCAGGTAAGTAATATCTGTATGTCTTGAGTTCTCGATATGTTAGTACTAATAATTTAGTGATTCACCCGTCGTGGTTACTAAGTGGATTTGGCGTTGCGCTGCAAAGTGCGTGATTTCGAAACCATATCCCGGCTGC
>NC_051154.1:45895649-45993149 GCF_013339745.2 Dermacentor silvarum | reverse complement strand
CTTGCAGGTGATTCTGGTATGTTAGTTCCAAACGTTCCAGCACCAGTGACCGACATTTAGTAGGAGTCCTTAGACTACCATGCACCAGTTTCGAGATATTCGTTTCTAAAATCTGCTGCAACGAAATACATTCGCGTTCTACGTAGTTTTATGCCGCAGTGCATAAAGGCCTTTCGGAGAAATCTTTAGTGGAACGCCAGTGCATTCACCGGAAGTTTAGAAATGACTTACTTGACATCTTCACTAAAGCACCCGCGGTGCACTGAAGCGTTCTGGGCCCCTGATTCCAAAAATGAAAGACGTCGTGGATTCTCAGCGGTGTCTTTGCATTTGCAAAAGAGAATAGTCTTGAAATAGAGCTAGCTGGTGCGAAATCGTGTCTTCAAAACTGCACCAGAAAAGTACGTCTCCTTGCTGCTTTCAAAACACGATGTGAAATTATCTTTTATTTATCTGTATTTTCCGGCTACCTGGTCTATCTGACGTTCAATGACGTAATCTCCTCGCTAGGAGAGCGCATCCATCGTCAGGTTTAGTATGTACGCAATAAACCGTCTGTGTAGCAGGCGCTCAGCGTCAGGCGTCTGTAGCATGGCGTTCAGTTCAGTCAATGAAAAGCTGTGACGCCAAATACGAGGAAGTCGTTTCCCAACGACTGGCCTGCCGCAGCATTATGCGCGGGCAGAGAGCAAGAGCGCGCGTCGCGTCAAAGCGCAGCTCGAGCGCGTTTTCAGCGAGCTCCGACAACGCGTCAAGCTATTGCGGCGTCGCCGGCGCTCGCGACGAGGGCAGTTAAAGCGCGCATGGGTCGCGTCACGTTTCGCGTATAAGGCCGCGCCCGTTCGCGCACGGCTCGGGACCCCGGAGGCCGCCACACCGACGCGATGTGCCGCGCTCACGTCTTAAGTAGCCTTCGTCAAATTCAGTCCGCTCCGCGGGCGAACGTTGCCAAGCTGGAAGCCTTGAGGGGCGCGCGCTTTTTCGGCTGACACGCTTCGCGGCCCAGTATACACGCGCCATCGGAGTGAACCGCGCCGAGCGATATCCTCGAGGCACCCGAGCGTCGTGAGCGTAATACTATTATGTGCTCTCTCCAGCCGGCCCGCTCGATATACCTGTAATGCACGTCAGCTGTTGGCAACCAGCGTGAAGAGCCCTATTCTGCGGAGCACGTTTCGTGGTCTCGCGTCGTCCCCCCCCCCTGTCAGCTGATGCGCTCTCGCCGGCACGCCCTCCCGTATGCACGCAGCATCCCGAGTGGGCGGAGAGGGGCGCCCTGTGCGGAAGTTTGCTCGGTTCATCTCACGGCGGGCATAGGCCATGTCCGTCGTGCGAGAGAGTGCGCACCGTTACGAAACAAGCCTATTGTCTATTTTCCCACTGGAATGAGACCGAGGGTTAAAAACGAGAGGCAGACGGTTGAGCCAAGAGTGGGCAATAACTCGGCAATGATTCGATAGGATAGATGATGGCAACCGTTCTGATTAGACTTTGCCTCTGTAGCCGGGTTACAAGAAGTTGGAAAAGGGGAACGGCATAATGACTGGAAGGATTCGGCCATTTCGCGCAGGTGGGGTGAAGGGGATCAGACTGCATGTGAGGCATTCGTATGCGTCAATCAAGTGAAAGACTCCAGGTGCCCCCACAGTGGGGGGAGGTTTGATGTCAGGTGGCCGGAAAAGCGGTGCATGAGGCAGCGTCTGCACGCGCCTGTTTATAGGCGGGTTCGAGGCCCAAAAGTTTGGTTTGTTGGTTTTATTATTAAAAAAGAAGGATGGGAAGAGGATAGGCTGCGGAAGTCGTAACTGCATCATCTGTCAGTGGACACCTTGGTCGGTATTCTATAAGAGTCTACCTAGTGGACTGTCCATTTCGGATGTCGCTGATTGGCTGCTGCCTGATGTGCAGGAAGGTGCCAGCCAGTCTCCTTCCTGCACATCAAGCAGCAGCCAATCAGCGACAGCCGACATTGATAGTCCACTAGGTAGACTCTTACAGAATACCGCCCCTGATCAGTTCTGTAGCCAAAATGAAAAAGGAGACAAAAACAAACATAAATGAATAAAATAGACACAAGAGTTGCAAAAAAATAACAATAATAAGAAACAAACATGTAAGCAGGTGAACTAATACAAAGGCACAAAATGGACGCCAGCACATGCTGCGCAGTCATCTGTCCAACGTTTATTGCGGCGCGCGCCTCCAGGCCACTCTCCTCCAAGAAAGACGCATAGGAAGCGTGAGTTTTCCCATGAACAGCCGCGCCATGCCTTTAGAGAAAAGCAGCGCGTTCTCGCGACGTCCCGATGGCTGGTAACCCACTGGAATAGCGAAAGCTCGCCCTCGCGCTTTGGACGCGGTATGAGAGAGAGAGAGAGAGAGAGAGAGAGAGAGAGAGAGAGAGAGAGAGAGAGAAAATGATGTGTAGGAAGGCGCAGAGGTAAACCAGAGGTATAGTTCTTGTTTACTACCCTGCACGGGGGGAAGGGTAGCCAACAAGGGGGCGTAAAAGAGCGGTCTTGCTGCGCGGAGCCTGACGAGAGCAGGACGCCAATCAGTGATGGGTGCGCACTTGACGGGCGTCGGCCGAAGCTCCAGCGAGCAGGTCTGGGCCCACCTTTCAGCGCCAAGAGCTCGGCTGTTGTCGATGAGGACTGCAGTTCGAGGAGGCGGTTGTTGCTGGTCTGGAGCGGGTGTGTCGTAGCCGCGGCGCCATAGCGTTGGTATGGTGTCGTTGGGTTTGGGCTGTGCGGAAATTATTCAGGGATGCAAGGGATGCGGCGTTGAGCATGGTACGAAATTATGGGCCTCCGGGGCGTATACCCAAGTATACAGCGAACGAAAAGTACCTACAATGAGGATTGCTTCGTGGTCCTATTAAAATTGTGGAAGGTGTTGCTAGAGGCCGGATCATGTACCGCGGGATTCCGCCACGAAGCACGAACGCATGAGCTTTCATTGCGGGGAATTTTGCAACACGATAGTGAAAGGAAATACATCCACCACTGCCGTAGCTCAATTGGTAGAACATCGCGCGCGTAATGCTGTGGTTGTGGGTTATAATAATAATAATAATAATAATAATAATAATAATAATAATAATAATAATAATAATAATAATAATAATAATAATAATAATAATAATAATAATAATAATAATAATAATAATAAACATTCGCTTTCCCATATATGCCTTCCTTCTCTTCATAAGGTTCAATCAATCAATCAATTTATTTCCCTTTTCTCACAATAATAAACTGAGGTTGGCAACAGAAAAGCCTGCTTGACGAGCGTTGCCGATCTTTTAGAGCTAGCAATGTCGGCAGCACCTAAGTGATGTGGTACATACAAAAATACATAATAATATGCCGGGGGGTAGCTGGCAGATTATTAATGGTAATATGAAATAGCTTTCATAACACAGGCACAGTGAGAATAATAAACAATTTCGATGACAAACATAATAGACACGAGATTGCATAACGTACGTCTTAATCGCGGCCTCCTCTTCCTTCAGGATTCATTATTAGTTTAAAAGCTAAAGCGAAACATTCTGTAGTTCCACGCGTTGCACAAGAAGTTAACAAGGGTACTCAGTAGTACTTTCCAAAAACGCGGCTTGTGGAGTATAATATCATCAATTCTTCAATATTATGCAACATAACATACGCCATAATGAAACTCGGCCTCTACGAGGTGGGGATGCAAGGGCGAGGCATATGAAATCATACTGGATTAGCGTCACGCCAATATGTCTAGCAGAAAAGCGGCAACGACTGCAAAGCGCCTTTATTTACTTTCATGTTTGTTTGTTCGTTTATTCTTCAGACAGACTTTGAACATCGTTGTGCCGCATGACACCGGCCAAGCAAGGTGGCACTTTTTATGGCCCCTCTTGTACAACAATAAAACGCTCATGCGGCGGGAATAGTTGGCCGTATCAAACGCGTTTCTATAAGAAAACCGATCAAGCCAGTACAAGGAGGGAAAGGAAGGGACAATAGCAAGAAGGGAGCCCGGCACTCGCGGGTGAGCGGCGGAGGCCCGGCGGGCTGAACAGCCCCAAGAAGGACTGCCTTCGCGCATCTTGGGGTCTCGGCGGGAGGCAGCGACCGGGGGCAATATATACGACTCTCGGCGCAGAACACGCTCGCTAGAGACAGCTGGGTCCCTCTCCGAGATCCGCATGATTTTGGCAGAAAGGTTCCTCTATACTGTCTTTCGTTTGTTTCTTTTTCCTTCCCTCCCGCCGAGAGCGCGGGCCGGAGAAAACAAGCCGCGCGAGAAGCGTCTATTTCGCGCGATGACTCTTCCCCCGGTATGAGAGACGAGGGGGGCTTCTGGCGATCCGGAGTCTCCGGCCACTGCGATGACTGCATCTATCAAGCTCAAACGATTCTCCATGCAGTTTTTTTTTTTTTCCGCCGGTGTCTGACAAGCGGCGCCGCTGACCGGACCTCCCGCCATGCCCCGGTGTATCTGCCGCGCCGTCGATCGCCACCGATGACACGCACCGCGGCTGACTGACACGCCCGCGTGACCCGACGCCGCGGGGGGAACGGCGCCGACGCTGGCCAGCGGCTGCTTGCCCGGCGGCGCCGCGCTCGGGCCACTTTTCCCTGGGGCGCTGCCACCCAGCCTTCGTCCCCCCCTGCGCCTTTTTTGTTTCCTCGGGGCTCTCGCCACGGTATAAAGACAACGACAGCGTGTACCCTTCGCTGGCGCGCGCATCCGGATTCATTTCGATCACAGAAAACGCAGCCGCGTTCCGCTTCCGCTGCGTCAGCGAGGTTCCGCCGCGAGCGAGCGCCGCCCGTCCGTGGGCGCTGCTCGCAGGAAGGAGCTAAAGAAGGAGCAGGAAAGGGTCATTTTGTTTCCAGAGCGCGCGCTCGTTGGCTTCCCGAGACCGCTAGCTTCCGCGTCAAATAATAACAACAGAAGAAAATAAAGCAACGACGCTCGGTGTCGCAAACCAGAGAGGCTTGCCTATATCGGCACCTTCCGTGTGTGGGCGTGAAAAATGGACCCCGCTCCGCAAAGGCGCGCGAGCGTCATTGAGCGCGTTGCACGCGCTCGCAGCCAAGAAATGTGCACAAGCGGGCCGAGCGCGCGCGCAAATAGCCTTGCGGACACGCAGCACCGGCAGGGCAGTTCGCTCCCGCACGCAGCGACATGCTCCCCAGAGCGCGCCGGTGAATAATGGCCCGCGCGAACCGTTTAGTTTTCCGGGGCGAGTTTGTTTACATGGCGGCGGCGCTTTTCGAATTCGATTTGCGCTCCCGGACGGTTCCCGTGAGAGGCTTTTTACTTAGCGCGAGGCGCTGGCATGTGCCGGGACCTAATTTGACGAGAAGGGCGAAAAAAAAAATGAAGAAAAATGAAGAAAAGTAAAATAAATAGAGGACGATCGCGTTTACTCTTTGTGCCGGTCGCGCGGAAGTCATGCAAAACACGTCATCAGATGCCGGACTTACTCTGGCAAGCTTACTCCAGGATATGAAGAAACAAGAAAGAAATCAGCAGCGTTCCGCTGCTGATTTGTGTATATATTGTACATTAGAAATGCGAAGCAAATACATAAAATAAAATAGTTGATTTTGTCTTGCGAAACAAGCAAGGCGAAAGAAAATCCAGGGACCATATTCACAAAGCTTATCGTTCGTAAGTGCTGTTTACCATCAGCCGGCCACCTTAGCTATAATAACATGTTTCGTTTGCAACATTCGGTTGCAATTTCAACTTTCTCTTAACTCTTGCTCTCCTTGACAAGACGCAGTGTCGTGTTGCCAGTCTACTCGAGAAATGTTGCGCGGAGCAGAGAAAACAGAGTTGGAAGACTTGACAGCTCGTTACGTTGAGTGCTGTACCTTTTAGAACAGGAAAAAAAGTTAAAAAAGAAAACAAGAAAAAAAAAGTTACCGGATTCGTTAGTCTCTCTGACAGTCCACTTGCTACCAGGAAGAATAACTAACTATATATCGACAGATAAAACAAAAACGCGAAGATCCAATGCAATGCTGGAATCTAAATGACTCAAGGCATGCTTGAGTGAGCGAGGTAGCAGCAGTAGCGGATGACAGCCGCAAGGCCTCGATCGTCGCTAGGTGTTCACTGTCTGCGACACGAGGGCGAGAGCGATGTATGACGCTTGCCCAGGGAAGAATGTTGATCGCGTTTATCGTGTGCCTATACACCTCTCACAAGAGAGGTGCATGGGTACAGAGAAACACGATTCATGTATAAATACATTTAAGGCTTCTATACCCTTTGTGTCACAGGGTCTCGTTCATTCAGGGGGATTGGCCAAGAAGAGGCCAAACCCCCTGATGGCTTCGTACTCAGTAGCACATATATCTATAGGTGCACACATGTGTCAAAGTTGTCCATCCAGGCACACACCCGCTAGGAGGGGCCCAAGTTGTCAGAATATCCGGCGAGGAAACCACGAACGCGAAACCGCATGGAGAGGCAAAGAGAGCTTCGTTTTAAAATACAGCTGCATAAACAGCTAGCTTGATACAGCGGTATCGAAAGGAAAGGAGACGCAGTTTCAGTATGTTTTCAGTATCGGCAAAGGTGCGTCGAGCACTCTCAATGATAAAGGAGTATTGAACCCGTGATGGACTATTGCAGCTTCGAAGACACAATGCGGTCGACGCAGTCAGTCATGTTCCCCGAGCGAGTCTTGCGTCAGCGCCCGCAGTAACATGCGTGCCGCTTCGTACAGTGCGCGCAGACGATAACAAATTGTTCCTGTTTCCCCCGCGGCGGCATCTTGCCACACGCGTTTTCGCGGGCGCGCTATGCGGTGGCGGCGTGACCGTGGCGCTCAGCAGCACGCCGCATCAGCGTCGCTCGGCGAGATTGAAGGCTTTCACTTGGCGCCCGACATCGACGAAAGCGCGCGAGGAGCCGCCAAGACTCGGGCGGCAGCCCACACGGGGTCCCCCGCTTTAGACACGCACTCCTTCCACCGCTTTGTGGGTCAAGGCGCGCGGCAGCCACCGACTCATCAGAGCCGGCACGGCGTGCATTGGCCAACGACGACGCGCACGCGGTTACGGTCTCGTTGCGGGGAGCAGCGGCGCCCGGAGCTTTTTGCGCGGCCACCGGCGGCATCGTGCCCGTCGCGGCAATGGCGAGCCCTCGGAATCGTGCCGCCGACCGCTGTCACAAGGCGCCCCCGCGGTGCCTCGGTGGTGCGCCCTTCTATACGAGCCTCGCACGGCAACTCGCTGCCTTCTAATTTGCTCGCGCCTGAAAAAGAGAGCGAAACGCTCGCTGACGCCATTCCGCCGGGCAATGTTTGCGGACAGGCCCCGTCATTGCACGGCACGAAAGCAGCGCGGAAGGAATCGGCATCCGTCATTTGGCGAAACACGCATGTCCGTGTGCCTCGATTGAGTTCCGACTAGCGCAGATCTTTGGATATGCGAAAGCGGCGCGCCGGCCTCGCAGTACGCACTCTGTTTTCCTTTTTTTTGTGTGTGTGTGTGTGTGTGTGTGTGTGTGTTTCTCTGTTCCTGTGCGCAGGCCCCCGCGGCGGGGCACGCGGAGACTGCGCTGCCCTTTCGCCCGGCGGATCAGCGCCGAGGATCGCCGCATCCGCCTGGGATGAAATGCGCGTTTAATTGCCGTCCGAAGAGTTGTCATGGCGCGCGCTTCAAGCGGCGCGCCGCGGGAGAAGAGCCATCATCCACGGCGGCCGATCGGACCTGCGACCCCGCGGCGGGCACCCCGCCGGCAACTGTGCGCCGCCGAGATTTCTGGGCCTCGCTTAAGGGGAACCTCGTAGCGACGGCCGACAGGCACCTTCGGCGGTGCAATCCGACGTCTCTTCACTCGGCGGCGCTCTTCTTGGCCACCGGAGCGGCAGCCGTATCTCCGCTTCGGAGAGACAACTGGCGCTAGGCATTGTCCGCCGACTAAGGTTGTCAGATTACATGTGCCGGCGCAGCGTATGTATACGGGACGCCAAGAGCACATCGCCCAAAGACGAGGGAATCATTACCGAACGCTAAAAGTGGTGTAAAGCTCTCCGGAGGAGAGCGGGGTTTTCCTTGAAGCGCAAAGCATCTTACGGGAGATCACCGCTGGCACCTCATCGCCGCGAGGTCGCGCCCGTTTTCCGCAAAGGAGGAAAAACAAGGACACCGGGAGGCGGTCGCTTGGCAGCGGTCCTCCGCGCCATCTTGTGCGTCCGCAGAATGCAGAAAACAAGAAAACGGAAGTGTCCGCGCCGGGGCTCGTGCCGATGAAGCGGTGGTGCGAGCCGCGCCTTGTTGCCGGAAGAGCTCGGAGCCAGGGACGCGTGGGCGGGAGCCCGGGGCAGACAATCGCCGCGAGAGAGAGAGCCGGATGTGGCCGCCGGGAAGCGCAGATATACCTGCCAGCGCTCGTCTGCTCGCTGGCCTTGTCACTGGAAGAAGCGGCGCGAGCAAACTGGCAGGCTTCCATCGCGGCGCGCTCTGTTATTAGCAGCGCGGCGGTGACCTCGATTACGCCGATGGCTCGCGCGCGGTGCCGCCCAGCGCGGGGTCCGAGCGGCTCGGGCCATTAGCTCGCCGCGGGCATCCGGGCCCCACGGTCAGGGGCGCTGCTGCATTCTCCGCGGTAAGCTGGCGCGCTGCCTTGGCGGCGCCCAGCGCTCGCGCCGACAAGGTGCGCGCGCGCGCACACACACACCCCTTCGCTTCCAGAGCTCTTCTCAGGTGAACTCTGCTGCAGCACGCGTACCCGGTGATTAAAGCCGCCGCGACTCCTCCCTCGCTGAGTATCGTACGTGTGTCAGCACAGCGCGACCGAGCCGGCAAGGTCGTTATTAAGGACTACTCCGCCTCATCCGGAGGAAAACAAAAAAGTGGCACATATTGCGCACTGAGAAATGACGTCTCTCACAGGCAGAGCAGTCCGAGCAATCTGCACTGGTAAGCGCTTTTCTTGAATCGCGCGCGACTTCCGCTTCCTGCAGATCATCGGCCATCCTCGATTTTGCCGCGTGACGCCACGGAGTTGTTTGAGACCAGACAAGTTTGATGCTTCGCAGGTGTTGCTCAGCAACATGGTATAGAGATCAGCGGTGCGAACACGTAAACGTCACGAACACGCCACGAGTTGGTCGTCGTATGCTGGCGGCATCTGGTGGCGGCTAGCATTGGTGCCCCGTCGCCGTGGTAGCTACGAGAACAGGCCGCGTCGCAGCAAGCTTAGCGTTCTCCGCAGCTTCAAACCATTTGCACCATGGTTTTCTAAGGCATGCATTCTGGTAGCTCATTCGAAGTAATGTTAATTCATCATCATCATGATGAATTAACATTACTTTGAATGTTAATTCAGAATCACCTTATTCAGAATCACCCTTGTTACTGAAGGTTACCTTAGTGAAAGGTTCTTCCGAGTTCATTTCTTGTGACTCACTTGTAGATAATAAATACTTGCTAGGCCTTTTAAAATCGTTTTATTTTGTTTTGTTTACAGTAAATATGTCTTAATGGACATATGAACGAGGAAAACGCCGTATAAATGTCGCAGAAGTCGCAAGAATCTCTTCTTCGTTTCACTTGACTTCAGCATTTTCATACCGCTCCGCAATACCTTACAGACAGGTGGCGAAACGTGCAATACAGGGGCAAACTTTGACCGTTTGAATTTGTAGAGATACAAGGGTTGTAGATTGACGGGGCAGAGTTATCTAGCGAACTGATACCGCGCGTCAAATTGCCTTCTTGTAGTAATAAGAAATACAACTCCACACGCGAATTTTCTTCCTTAAAAAAACATTTTTTTTCGCAGACATGTCAGCGAAGAGCAATACTTACATAGCTATCGGTGAGTGCATTTTCAGGTTCATGTTGGTCGGAATAAGTTGTTAGAGACGAATAAACGAGATTATAAGGGTGCGGCCTTTCTTTTTTTTTTCTTCTTTGATAATAAACCGGCACAAATAGTGAAAAACATCAACGTATACAACAATTTTTTTATATTCTGATCATAAATATATTATTTCGTGTCTGGATTGTAAAGGGCTGCTTCTAAGGCCCTTCTACTGTGTCAACCAATGAAAAGTTGAGAATTAATTTTTTAATTGATAAAAAATGACCCAGATATACTAATTACGTTATCGCAAGTCAAAATACGAGAGTAAGAATGCGAAACGATATCATAATAATGTAGTGCACAGCGTGTATCTAGTTCCTGGGTTCGTTTTCTATGCGATCAGCTGCACGTTATAAAAAGAAAAAAAAAATAACAACTACGTTTTCACATAGCAACTGTGCATGTTTACGGGCGCTGATTGTTGATGCTTCGACTTTCTGGACTTGATCTGTACTCAACTTGTCATTTCGGACACACTCTCAATTCTATCGTCCACAATTCCATAATTTTATTCTTATCCCTTGTGCACGAGGAAGCTCCTGGTTAGGCCTCCTCGTATATGCATGGAGTGTCCCTTCATAACTCATTCCATTGTTGCCTCTTTAAAGTAAGTTTCCTCACCAGTATAAAAGTTTCTACCTCGGTTCTTGATAAACATATTTGACTCCACGACTTCTGACATCCCCTTTCACTACGGGTCAGCCTCTAAATTTATTTATAGGTTATATGATAGGATCACGAAGAGCCAGGGCTTGAACTATCCTGATTACCCATGCGGTAGTTGTGGTTGGTTGGTGGGCTTCTTTCATTGCCTCCTTCCTTCACTTTGAGGCTCCTGGCTGTTGTCTTGCACGATGAGCCAGTCCCGGATAAAGTCCAAACTGAGTTAAAACCGGGCGAGTTACGCACCGAGCGCAGCCTCGAGCTCTAACACAAACAAGATGGGACCGAAGCGCACACTGAGTGGTGCGGACGCGACAGCGGCGCGGAAGAAGCGTCAAACGGAGCAGGAATGTCAGACCCGCAGCGAAGCATGGCGCAAACTGGCCAGTAAACGCGAAGTCAAGCATGCACCGTCGAGTGGCGGCGATGCGACCGAGAGGAGCGCCGTTTCGACCTGAAACGCGAAGCTGAGCAGCGTCGGTGCTCATGCAGCGAATGGCGTCTGCCCACTTGCTCGAAAACGCGAAGCCAGGAGGCGTCGATGCGCGCAGTGATGAGACATCAGCGCAACGGCCCCGTATCGGTTTAACGGTGCAAAAACGTATACACTGAGAAACACTTTGTGCAGGACGTGTGCGATAGACTCAGCAGTTTCTCTACTACGCGTCTGCGGTGTGTTGGAGTGCCGCAAGTTTACGTTGAGCGAGGCGCTTCTCTGCGATAACGTGTCAAAGTTCGTGGTATTGTCCATAGTACTTGCAAATGGTCACTAAAACAGAACAGCGTTACTCGAAAACACGAAAGAATGCTTCGCTTTTTACCGATTCCCCCAGAGCGAGAAATCCGCAGCAGTGACGACCTGGACGACCAACGCAGGCTTGTCGCTCGGGCCAAGGAGGCAGCCCAAGCCAGAGGGTTCCTGGAATAAGGAATCCTAACACCTAGGATGAACCGGGTCCTGACTCGGATTACCGTTTCAGAAAATAAAAGTTTATTTCTCTCTCTTCTCTCTATGGGAGACATAGCGCGAATAACATTAGTTCTACTATACGATTTTTTGCTGACGACTGCGTGATATACAGGCAGATAATCAATGCGAATGACATAACGATTTTACAGGCTAACTTAGTTGCCTTCACAATGGCATGTGAAGCCAACAGATAAGAGAGAGATAGGGAGAGAGAAAACAAAGATATATAGGAAAGGCAGGGAAGTCAAGCCGATGAGCGTTCGGTTTGCTACCCTGCACTGGGGGCAAGGAAAAGGGGGAGCAGATAGAGAAAAAGAGGGAAAGAAAGAGAGAATGAGCATTGCGCGCACATAGCAAGACGCAGCATAGGACACACAGCAGGACACACTGCAGGACACACAGCAGTACTACAGTAGTCGGTCATTGAAGCCGGTGTTCCTCAAAAACTGCAGTAGCGCCCAAATAGCTTTCTGCGCCATCGACGGATGTGGCCAGGGTTCAAGAATGTTTGTTACAGAAAATGTTGTACTCGATACCAGTCGGCTCAGTGTGGTCTGTAAAGACCTGCGCTCGATGTCGTATTGAGGGCAAGCGCACAACAGGCGTTCACTGGTTTCTTCAGAGCCACAGGTGTCGCACATTGGTGTATCAGACATTCCAAAACTGAAAGAATACGCGTTAGTAAATGCCACACCAAGCCTTAGGCGGTAGAGCAGTGTTTCATCCCCGCGGGAAAGGCTAGTTGGCACGTGGAGCCGTAACAAAGGGTCCAGGGTACGTAGGCGGCAATTAGATACGCTCGGAGAGCCCCAGAAAGCGTGTGTCGTTGTGCGAGCAAGCAAGCGAAGTTCTCTATAGCAGCGTCAGTCCTTGCCAATTGAAATAGTATGAGTGCCTCCGTTGGCAGACCGGGCAGCCTTGTCAGCGAGGTCGTTACTGACAATGCCCCAACGACCCGGAAGCCACTGAAAGATTACATCGCACCCTGTTTCCTGAGAGTGATGGTTACTCTCTGTTATTACATCTATCATCTGCTCTTATGTACCGTAACGTAGAGCAGATTTGACCTTTTGAAGAGCGGCTTTTGAGTCACAAAACATGACCCATTTCTCTGTTTGTTGGTCAATGACATACTTTACTGAGCACGGAGGACCGCAAGTTCTGCCGCCGAAGATGTCGTTATGTGCGACACCTTGAATTTCTTTGTGAGCCGTTTGGCTGGAATTACAAAAGCGGATGCTGAGCTGGTAGGCGAGGTTGAACCATCAGCACAAATATGCATGCAGTATCCGTATGTTTCATGCAATAAGAGCAGTGCCATCTGCTTCAAAGCCATTGACGAGTGATTGACTTTCTTAGTAATTCCTGGAATAGATATGCACACTTGAGGCTGTTGAAGGTACCAAAGGGAAGATGAAGGTCTCACCGGTCGTGTAGAATACCATGGTATACTCTCGTGGTGAGCGTCGCGAAAACGTAGCTCGGGGTCGCTGTGCCGGCAGGGAAGCCAAATGATGGTCGGGGATACTTGTAAGATGGCGAATGTGCGCTTGAGCGAGTCGTCTGCTACGTTAGCTGGAAGCATATGATCTCTGGCGATGGCGATTGTTGCTGATGCTGAGGCACATCGAGGTAAACCCAGACACGTGCATAAAGCTTGACCCTGCAATGTGTGCTCTCCAGAGCGCGAATGTTCCTCTTGCATGTGTTTGATAACACTGGCAGACTGTAACGCAGAAGTCCCAGGAACAGTGCTCTGTACAGTGCTCTGTACGGTGCATCTTAACATAAGACAGTTTGGCCGTTGTTAGAAACCGGATACGAGGACATTGGCTTCCGTGTAAAGGGAACTAATGTGCCCTTTTCAGTCGACACAATGATGCCTTGTGCTCGGAGATGGGACACCGCCATGATTGCCGCCCGCTGGAGCCCAGCTCGCACCTGAGGTCGAGTCACCGCAGAGGCCCAGATGCAAATTTCATCATCGTATATGGATAGGTGAACTGTCCGCTGTAAGCATTCAGAAATTTCTATGATGGCGAGCTTAAACAATATGGGGCTCAACACTCCCTCCTGCGGGGATTCTCGGTAGATGTAGTGTTCCGAAGTTGGGCAATCCTCAGTCTCCAGGAAAAAAACGCGTCGCAGCAAAGTAGTCATGTATCCACCATACACGCAACCGCCGACTCCCACGGCCTCCAGTTCGCTTAGAATGGCTTCATGGGGTGCGATCGCGCAAACAGCTCGCTTTTTCGTTCCTTCGCTTGCCCTCTCTGGATTGATCAGAATTGTGATTGCGTCAGCGGCCGCCTGAGACAGCGGGGCGGTACCGCAGATTTCCCACTTTGTGACGTAGCAGTCAAACCGAATGTGCGGAAAGCGAGCTGTTTGCGCGATCGCAGCCATGGGTAGCGTTATCGTATGCACCTTTGAGATCCAGAAAGAGCGCTATTGATAGGCGCTTCAGGCTTGTTTGCTTCTGGACGCAGGTAACAAGATCGATGACGTTGTGAATAGAAGAGCGCCCTCGCCGAAAGCCTGCCATAGCGCTGCAGGAAATATGTTGAAGCGTTTGAGATACTATTAGAGGCGAGCAAGAATCATCCTTTCCATCACTTCGCCTACGCAGCTGGAAAGTGTGATCGGACGATAGGACAATAAGTCGAGCGGAGACTTCCCGGATGTTAGAATGGGGATCAAGCGGTTCAGGTTCCATCGTTGAGGAATGACACCGTCGTGATAAGACTGATTGGAGTAACTGAGCAGCTCCCCACGTGCCGCTTGCCCTAGGTGGGAAAGGGCCGCGTAGGTGAGGCCATCTGTTCCCGGTGACGACGAACGTCTGCAGATCGCCTACAAAGCCTAAAGTTCTTGGGATGAAAAAAGCAGTTTCATTTCTGATACGTGTGCCACAGGGACGCATTACTGATAGTGACCATGCATAGCGCCTGCAATCCGTGCGCATAAATCTTCCGCCACATCAAGCTGCGAGCGACGTTCATGTAGGGCCAAATCAGATAAGGATGCCTTTGATCTGGGCATGAACGAAGGCCCCTCACTGTCCTTCATATTTGTGACAGTGGTTTACGAGGGCCGAGCGACTGGCAGAAAGACTTCCTGCGCTGGTATTGCAGTTTATCCATGCGACGCTCAACTGTCTTTTGTAGGCGTCGTGCAGCCCGGAGATCCAAAATGAACTTCGTGCGCCAATACCTTCTTTCCGCCTGGCGATGAACCACACCCAGCCTCTACAGTTCTGTATCAAAGACTGTTCGCCTTGATGACATTGTAAGTGGACACATACATGTCCTCCGCAATGATATCTTCTATATTGTGCGAAAGGTCTAGCTCTACATGCGTCGTTCAAATGTTTCTCATATTTTGACCAATCGATTGCACGCAATACCGCAGAGAAGGATCCGTCAACTCCAATAATCTTTCAATAGGTGGGAATATGGTTGCTTCCGTGCGTCGTTATGCTCGTAAACCATTACAATCTCAAAATGAAGCGCCGCAACACCAAAGTCAAGTCGAGGTAGCTGCTATATGTCAGTCCTCGCAAATATGTAGGGATGCCATCATTCACAAAGCGCAAATCATGATCGGAGGCGAAGGAGGCAAGTTTCCTGCCTTTCGAGTCAGTCTTGATGCTTCCCCACAGCTGATGCACGTTGAAGTCACCTGTAATTACCCAAGGACCAATCGTCTTTGTGAATATGTCTTCAAGCCCCTTGCAGTCAAAGCCACCTGCTGGATTCACGTAGGCACTGATAAGTGTGAAGGACACGCTGTTCTTTGCATGCAGGCAGACGTACTGGTTGTCGTCATGGAGCTCAGCATGTGCGACGTCTGTAAAATCTGTGCGAATGTAGACGATGACTTTGCTCTGTGGACGAGACAAAGGATTCGTACCGCTGATAGAAGCTGATGTATTAGGTTCACAAATGCCCAGTACGGCGAAGCGATTTTGTAAAAACAAGTTGACGGAACTCTGACATACGGGACTTCAGCCCACAGGGATTCCACTGCATCGCGGCCTTTCTGACTTAAGTGCGAAAAGAGGGCCGTTGGCGGGCCATGGTGTTTGATGAAAGCTTGCAAGATGAATTAAGAACATCGAGCACTTGCAGAGCACTTTGGGCTGACGGAGACTGCTGCCTATATACTCAAGAGCATGCGAATGGTGTGCATAAGAGGCCGAAGCATCGCCACTACACTTGCTGATCTTCTACAGGTAATTTGTCGGGAACTGAAGCTGTGTTCGACTCTACCGAGATGTGTTTTGTCCCTTGAAATCACTGTGGCTTTGGCTATGGTTTTAACTGTAGCTTGGGATGCAGCTTTGGCCAGTGCAGGCCATGCTTCATTATTCATTCTCTCCGGTGCGTTCTTACAACATATATTAAAGCCAAGAAAAGCACAGGGGAAGTTATTCGTAGGTTTTAATTGAAGTGTATAAATGATAAGCTAAAGGGAAATGAAAGTGGGCGAAAAAATGAACTTGCCACCGGTGGGAGGCGAACCCACAACCTCCTCATTTCTACACTTCAATTAGAAACTACAAAAAATCTTCGTCTACCTTCTTTCCTTGGCTTCATTAACCGCTGGCTTCATATTGTTGTGACAAAGAAAAATTGGGCCCCTCGCTTCGTGTTCTTCTCTTTCATTGCGATTGCATGGGTGGTTTGAGTGTGGCAGATGGAAATTAATGTCGAAAACACAAAGCGCGTTACATTTTCTACGCTCACTAGCACACATGACAATACATATACTAATATTCAATAGCGTAGTTGTAAGAGTCCAATTTTCAAAAATACCTGGGTGTACCTTTATAGTCTGAGACGACGCAGAATACGCATGTGCTAGTGTTACAACTAAGACATTTAAACAACGACAGGCCTCATCAAGCGGCGTCTGTCCGCTGCCAAGGCTGAAACAAAGTTTTACGCCTATATAGGCTTAATGCCACTAATTTGTCCTGCATTGTAACACGCCTCAATTATGTGGCATCCATCTCGATTCTCTGCAGAACAAGGACAGCCAGGTTCAATTTGATACTTACCGCGCGAGAGCGCGTGCCGATGTCGAAACAAACGCATAAGTTTTCCTGTCTTGACACGCGATGAAACTCGCTTATCGGTCTTTCACTCGTTGCATTACAGCAAAATGGCTCTTGCTGTCACTGCACACCACACTAGCGCACCACATTTCAATAAACGGTGACTACTCTCATAATGTGCAACCAATTTTCGCGCGAACGTCGAATTATCCGCAACCCTCCCATTGTCTTATTATCAGTGAATGAATGGAATGAATTACTGAGAGGCTATTTTTATATGCCGGAATTATCCTGGTTTAAAGAAAAAAAATTACTTGCCAATCTTGATTGATGCAAAAATGGGATAATCTTAACTGATTCATGCGGTTTAAGATACCAAGGTTACTCTGAAATACATCATATAGTGGAGAGCTCCGGATTAATTTTGACAACCATAAGGGGTTCTTTAACGTGCACTTAAATTTAAGTACACGCACGTTTTTTGCATTTAGCCGCTATTGGCATGCAGCCACAGCGGCCGGGAATCCAACCCGCGACCTCGTGATCAGCATCAAAACGCAGCAAAACGCCATGTAAGGCGCCATCAAAGTGGCGCCACTGCGGTGGATGGAATTGAAGCCCCCTCCATATTGACCCTTTTCGCGGCGATCCCGTGGGCGCTGCCATGTTTGATCACGTGGTGACGCGTCCATTGCTTGCCTCAACTGCCTCCGTTGCCTCCTTGTTTACAATGGAAGTGTATGACGCCGGCGCGGCTTAGAAAACCTCTGTTTTGGGAGATATCCTAGACGGTGACTGGGTGAACGACACGAAGCTTTGATCACAGCTTCAGAGGACATGCAAAAGCGCTTTCGGAGCTGATTAACCTATGTCCAAACGGCGCAAGCAGCGTATATTGTGCTTGTTCTAAAAGCGGGGCTAAATATGTATTCCAAGCTATCCAAACATTCCGCTCATGAATTGAATCAGGATTATTGTGTTTTGCTCTTTGTACTTTATTTGGCAAATATTTTGAAGCAGCGGCTTGTCAGTTTCTGACTCAGTGAAGTTCCTCGGTGCGGCCACTATCTGATTATTTTCTGCCTAATCGCTCGCGGGTGTGCTCAGTTCCGATAGATTTTTTTCTTGCTGCGCACAAGGCTCGAAACGTAGCTGTTCTACACATTTCAATACCTTGTAGCAAATACCTATTATCGCGAGTAACTCGCTTACTCTTGTGGACCGTCACGAAACATTATGCTTCGGCCATTCGTGCGCTATCGATGTAGTACCGTCACTTATTGTGCGTATATAGTGCGCATATATTCAAGTGTGCGCCCATTCACTTATTCTTGATACGTCGGTGATAGAGCGGGCGTAAGTTTTCCTGCCATTTGGGATAGATGTGCATAGATAACGTGCGCGAAACTTACTATGACAGAAAGCGGCGCTACTCCTTTTTGTCATTGTTTAACGACTGGTACTCACTCTTGCCGACGTTCTAGGGCTGAAGCCCTTCCTTTGAAGGTTAGCGGTACAATGCTGGCGGATGAGCAAATTTCTGTATCCTCGAGGAAATCCGTACATCTGGAAGCGCCGATAACACGTTCAGACAGTTGCAGCAGCAGCGAACTTGGCCACACAGATTCATTCCATTCCTTAACATGCCAGACACTATTTTTGCAGCCAACTACTGCACACGTCTTCAATCCACATGATTCAATCAACATGATTGGATCACAGTGCGATAGCGAAAACTCAGTTGCATTTCCCACAGCTGATCGCACAGAAGCAAGGTATAGAAGTGGTAGTGCATGGTTTCGTATCCGTGCGCGGTCGCTGAGGAGACGTATGGCGTGCCGCCGTAAGCGATATCTCGTTTGTCTAAAACAAACTACTCCGCGAAAAGGGTCAACACAATTTTAATTCTGCCGACCATTATGCGGAGCAATCTGTATTTAAGATCTGTCGTCTCTGCGTAATAAAATTTGTAATCAGTGCTTTCATTTTCGTAAGACGACGCGTATGTATACTGTACATTGTTCTCGTCGCTCTAAACACTCATTTGTTGATTGTCGTGCATGAACACATCATCTTTTGTACAAGTGCATTGCTGACAATAATTTTCTCAGTACCACTGATTGAAAAATCGTTTTCTTTTTTTCATTCTGTAATGCCCCTCCGGGCCTAGCTTTTGGGCAAAGTAAGACAAAATAAGTTAATAAATTGATTAATTAACACCTAGCGGCAGAACAGGGCTCGTATTGCCAAAAGTTCGTTGGCCACCGTCTAGCCGCCCGCCACTTACGATAACGAGACGATCGGATGGCCAATGGCAGCACGCACTATCGGCCGAAAAAGTTTACGGACCAATGGATCTGACAAAAAGCTGAATATCTCCGCAGCCTCAAAACGCAGCCTGGTATTCCAATTTCCCGCCTCTACTGGTATATGCGAACAACATTGAGATGTACGGTTTTAGTGGCTACTTTTAAAGGTTGCCGGGATATTTAGCGTTTTCTGAGATCCCGTGGTTCGTAAACGTTTTTGGTCGATAGTACATCAGATAAGTTTTGTAAATACGGGATCAGGAGCCATTATGACGAACAACCGGTACAGTCTAAACGGTGGCCGGGGTGCTGCAGCCCATGAACATCGCGTGCGTGGGAGTAATGCATTTTCGGAACGCACCCACGTGCTCGCTGAGTGTTATTTCACACTTGGCCCATGGCCTCCAAGATCAGAAGCAATGCTTGGCCCCTTAGGTTTAGAAACGAGATGAACTCATACGCTGAGCGCAGAAACACGCTGGCTTGTCTCTTATCGGCGAGTATATGCAGGCAGTGCAGCCGCATTCCGAGTGACCTCAACAGTGTTCCAAGATATTGCCATCGTAACAAGCCAAGAATGTCCAGGGGAAGCACGCACCAAGCGCACGTGATCGGCGTTGCCAGTTATACGCGCACGGCTTCCGCTCTTTGCGACAGCGTGCTCTCAATTTCAGGAGACACTATGTTGCATTTAACCTATACTCCGTTTTTTTTTTATCACCGGAATGTGCTGTTTCGTGGGAAAGCCTCTTTTCTCCTGAATTATACATACAGAGCTGACTGCCAAGACGGAAGAGAGAGAGGCAGTGTGCTGCTCACTGCGTATATGGCAACGCACATGACCTTGTATTTTTTTTTTTTTTTTTTGCTCCACTGTGCGCATTTCACTAAGAAGCTTTCCACGATGTGTGCACTGCTATCCCCACTGTTTTCTTTTATTTCTTTTTTTTGTAATTCCGATTTTAGGTATAACCTAGGCAATCTCACTCAAGCCGTGCTGGCGCTTGTTCGGTGGACGATGTTCTTTCTTCAGCGACGTTCACACTGCTATAGAGCCAAAGCTGCCAACTTAGTCAAGAATGCAACGAGTATATATCTCCTTCGTGGAAGCTCTGCGTGACTTGGGCAAGTAAATATCCCGTGTCGATCGACTCTACATACCTATGTGTTTCAGCGAAGACTAGGTCATTCCTAAAAGGATCGAGACACTAAAGCAGAATGTTAAGTCGATATCTATTCATAAATTATGCTTTTGCAACATCGAAATTGCTATTCTTATCCTTAGAGGGGCCTTGGTAAGACAGAAAAGAGGTAAACACGAAAGACGAGAGGCGACGCCGTCATGAACTTACAGCACCAGCTCGCTGTTACGTAATGAATTTTGACAACATCTATACTCGGGACTGGTTAAATTTTTATCGGTAAAAATAGGACTACACTGCATTCCAAAGGAACCGCAGAGTCGACCTGGCAATTTTCGAAAGCTTAATGTATGTTTAAAGAAGTCCAGCTTATTTTTTTTAGAGTTCTTTATTGTGCATGATAGTAAGGTTACAAATGGAGATTATACAAACATACAGAGGGAGGTCCCATAGTCAACAGACTGTACAGGGGACCTCCCATTAAAAATGAGTAAGATATGTAAATACAAGCAGCTATATGCAAACATACCAAACACCGTATTAAATAAGTCATTAGCTAACATCGTAAACAATTTTAATAACACAAATCAGTTAATAATAAAACGGTAATCATGAAATGATTACATTGAGTGCAAAAATTCACGGAGGCTTGATTTGAATGTGTAAAAATGAAAGATCATCTTAATATGACACGGTAATGAGGTCCAAAGTTGTTTGGCTGAAAAATTAGTAGTAAATTTACCGTAATTAGTTCTAGGTTTTGGTAATAGATAGCTGTTAGTAGAAGCGAATCGGGTAGATGTGGAGTGAGATTATTGGCTGTTAGTAATTATCGGGAACGGGAGCTTTCCGTTTACAGATTTATGGACAAGTATTCCAAGGGAGTATTTATTTAGTTTCTGTACTGATAAAATGCCATTAGAACTGAGCAATGAAGATGCTTCTGATGTGTAACTGCTACGTGTGATGATGCGAATTGCTTGATTTTGGGTATGCTGCAATGGGGTTAAATGAGCGGGATACATGTTTCCCCATGATGCTATGCAATAATTAATATGCGAATGAATGAAAGCGTAGTAAAGAGAGATGAGTGTCTTCAGATTAAAGAAATTGCGAACTTTAATTAATATTCTAATTCCGTAAGAATTCGTATGATGATTCGTATGATATGATGATTCGTATGATATGATTCGTATGAATTCGTATGGTAATTCGTATGACGCCATACGAATTAATGGCGTCATTTTTTCTGAGCACGTTACTCGCGCCGGCGGACATCATAAGTCGTACGGTTATCACTGCTTAAAATTTCAGTAAATATAAAACAACATTCAAGCATAAACACTTAAATTAGGCACCTTCGCGAAGTTCTTCTAATTGCGGAAGCGAAGCCGGTCACTTAAACGCATGTCCAGTTATATTAGGCACTCCGATACTAGCGCCAGTTTCGAGATGTCCATTCGCAAACATGCAGCGAAACGCGTCATCGAGATTATTTTTGCACAAAGCCTTCCCTGGCATGGCGCGGTTCAAAACTATATGGAGCACCGTCATACTTCATTGCAGATATTGCGGATGAATTCGTGGATCTAGTGGTCGTATGTGGACAAGCTTTGAGCACTGACCAACTTATATTTCGTTTTTGCAACATGCGCCTTAATGTAATTAGCCATACAGTTAATGAAGTTGGTGCACAGAAAAGGTTATTCAATTATCATCCCGCAAGTTACTGTACACTGATGCAAAATAGCATCTGTCAATGTAACCGAAAAAATGGCCTGTTCATCTTTCATGATTGGTTCTTCAGAATTGATTTCTGAAATTTTATGAATTGATCTCATAGCCAACGAAGAGCGTTAGAGAAATTAGTTTAGCTGGTCTGCTTTATTATTTTGCTGAATAAAAGATATATTCTGAATGGAAAGCAGGAGAAGAAACATTCTGGGCTGTTCTGTTTTTTTATATGCCGAATACTTAAGCAATAATCTTTCGTCAACTCTCGCTTGTCAAGAAGGGTTCGTGTGACAGTGCCGAAAGATATATAGATATAACTGAAAATCCGCAGAAAAACGTTCAAGCCAGCAATCCCACAAAATCGGTTTTCTAATATATCGAGGCAACGAGTAAGTTTAGAATAGTCAGGTACAAAAAAAAAACGAAAAAAAAAAAAACGAGGAAGTAGGCAGGAAAGAACTTCACGACGAGGGATTTACGCAACTTTCGCGCATTGTTATCTTTCGGAGCATGCCCTTTGTGCGCATGCGTTGGCTCGTGCAACAACTAAATTTGGGTCTCTCGCCACATGTCCAATGTACACTTAGTGATACCACTCATCAACAAAAGAGTCACAGGTCCTGCGCGGCGCACCCAGCACAGCCACAGCAGTAAGCTGGCGGAGCGGCCACATATAGGAGCTTCATTTTCGGCAGCACGCACTAGTAAGGTCTTCGCGGCGAAGTCTCTTTGCGTCGTTTTCAGGAGAACGATATGAACTGTCCGTCCAGCGTCGACGGCGAGCTGCGGCTTGTGCTGATCTCTGCACAGCGGTCTGCTGAGCCCGACGTTGCCTGGGTGCAGCCGCGCGCGTAGCTCTACGATTCGCTTCTACAGCGGCTGTTCGTACCTCGTGAGGAAGCGCCACAAAGTGTACCGAAGAGTAAACACAGGTGTAGAGACTACGCATCGCACATGTCACATCCCTTGACCCGTGGCACGATACGATGCTGTTGATGGTGGTGATGATGATGATTATGATGATTTATTGGCATCCCCTTTGAAACGGGGCGGTGACAAACAGTCACCTAGCCTGCTTGATTTAATCGGGTAGGCCATACATGTTTTTTTTTTTTCATTCTAGCGTGGTTTATATATCTCCTTGATCTTCTTCTTCTGCCTCAAGACAATCCAACCATTTCTAGGCCAATCCCACATAGTGGGGATGGCGAGTTGCGACGGACAACATTGCCAACCGAAATTGGGATGAGCCCATAAAAGCTTACGCTGTAAAAGAAAGTGGGCCGACTTCAGTGGCTCTTAACTCATTTATTGCGGCAGCAGTAACCATCCCAAGTGCTTCCGAACGCCCCCAATTCCTTCGCCTTCGCCCACTACAGTATGCCTGCCGTACCACTCTTGGAGTCTCGGAAAAACACTATTTTTCTTCACCTAATCATAAATGATTATAAGCAAAGCCTATAAATTGGCTAGCGCAAATGGTTGCGTGGTATATAGATGCACTGTTTAGGGTGCCTGGCTCCCAATTGTAAGTTGATTGCTACGGGAACATATACGTTCGATCCCAAAGTGGTGGCCAGTGGTTGGCAAAGTTTCCTTCCATTTCATAGGATGTGTGGTTCTATAGGATAAGCTGAGGAGGTGGCCTGATTACGACGACACGACGGACAGACGGACACAGCAAACCCACTTCGAGCTTTTAACTACATTTTTTTTCGGGCTTGCGCGCGGTGGCATTACGACACTTTGAGAACTACGAGGCATTCAGCGCATGCCGTGATAGGAAACCCTGTTTCGCTTGAAGCTTGAACCTGGACCGGCTGTATCGCGGCGCGGCCGCTAGGAGTGCCGAATAGGCTTTTGTGTGTATATATATATATATATATATATATATATATATATATATATATATATGTATATAATTTTATCCGTTACAGAGAAAAGGTATAAATTGAGCTCAGTGTGCTCGCAATCGCACTCTTGAAGGCTGGACCCCGGACGAAACGTCGAAATTAACATGTTTTTGCTTTTATACGTGCGTCTGCAAAGAAATGGATTTTAACTTATATATATATATATATATATATATATATATATATATATATATATATATATATAGATTGTACGCCGCAGAAGTCTGCGGCGTACAATCAACCTCTCAATATGGCTTTCATAGACTATGAGAAGGCATTTGATTGAGTAGAGATACCAGCAGTCATATAGGCATTGCGTAATCAAGAAGTACAAGAGACATACGTGAATATCTTGGCAAATATCTACAAAGATTCCACAGCTACATTGGTTCTCCAAAAGAAAATTAGAAAGTTACCTATCAAGAAAGGGGTCAGGCAAGGAGACACAATCTCTCCAATGCTATTCACTGCATGCTTAGAAGAAGTATTCAAGCTCTTAGACTGGGAAGGCTTAGGAGTGAGGATCAACGGCGAATAACTCAGCAACCTTCGGTTTGCAGATGACATTGTCCTATTCAGCAACAACGGGGACGAATTACCACAAATGACTGAGGACCTTTACCGAGAAAGTGTAAGAGTGTGGGGTTGAAGATTAATATGCAGAAGACAAAGGTAATGTTCAATAGCCTGGCAAGGGAGCAAGAATTTTGGATCGCCAGTCAGCCTCTAGAGTCTGTAAAGGAGTACGCTTATCTCGGTCAATTTCTCACACAGGACCTTGATCATGCGAAGGAAACTTACAGAAGAATAAATTTGGGTTGGAGTGCATACGGCAGGCATTGCCAAATCCTGACTGGGAGCTTACCGCTGTCGTTGAAAAGAAAAGTATACAATCATTGCATTCTACCGGTGCTAACATATGGGGCAGAAACTTGGAGGTTAACAAAGAAGCTCGAGAACAAGTTAAGGACCTCACAAAGAGCCACGGAACGAAAAATGTTAGGCCTAACGTTCAGAGACAGGAAGAGAGCGGTGTTGATCAGAGAGCAAACGGGGATAGCCGATATTCTAGTAGACATCAAGAGAAAGAAATGGAGCTGGGCAGGCTGTGTAATGCGCGGGATGGATAACTGGGGGACCATTAGAGTTACAGAATGGATACCAAGGGAAGCGCAGTCGCGGACGGCAGAAAACTATTCGCAATGCACACAGACGGTCGCGCCGCGTAGTGGCCAGCGAGAGCAATATTTCAAAGAGTATCCGCACAGTCAATGGCACAGTGTTACCGTGTGGCTCTCTATGCGCGGGCGCGTTCTGTTTTCTTAACAGCTTCTGCATACGCCATGGGAGAAAAAAAAAGTGTTGCGTACCTCAGTGCACCAACCGAGCGGTGAAGGATGAGATAAGCCTTGATTTGTTTCCGCTGGACGCGCATCTTAAAACGAAGTCGGCGGTGAAGCTGCGGATCGGCAAGCCTGTAACTCCGCCAAAGAAAGTTTGTTGCGAACACTTCGTCGCCGAAGACTTCTTTTCGAGCAACATCGGTTAGCAGAATGCTAATCGTTGACATTGTTCACGGATGCATAAACATTACGCTTTTACGATGGGGTAGTTGTAGCTTACGCGAACGGCAGGCACGTTCAATGCGGCACGAAAAGACAAGCCAGCAAGTTCGCGCCTATGCCTTACGACGTCCGAGCACTGTACTACGGGTGAATATTTGTAAATAAGGCTGCCCAAACGCTCCCGCAACAGTTGATTATTTGTAGAGCCATTTAGGCAGCTGGTGACTGGTTTTCGAGCGTAACTGACGGAGCGTAACTAGGTTCGGAGCTTCGTGCCGATCACTAGCTCTGTGGTATATTTGCTTGCACTTATCTTTTTTTTTGATTGATTGATTGATTAGAAAGCAAGATCGGTGCAAAAAAAAGCACATCGGCGTGCAGACACGGACACAAGAGAAGTGAACACAAACGCCGTTTGCGTTGTCCACTTCTCTTGTGTCCGTGTCTGCACGCCTTACCTATTTTGCATTATGAATCGTTACCAACTAGCTCAGCTCTCTGTTGTTCCATGATCGGTGTACGTTTTCTTACTTAAACCGAAAACGCTGCACTCCAGCCATAGCGTTCGTTCTAGATACGCGTCGCATGCATCATTCAGAAAGGTTAAGGGCGTCATTCGCCGTAAAATAACAAGCACGCACGCACTTCTCGTTATGCACGCTTTTGGTTATGCAGCGGCATTCCACAGCCTATGAGAATAAAATCTGAAAAATAAGAACACACTCGGCGTGCGACGAGAATGAGAAAAAGCCCGGCGTGCTACCACACGGACGCGCAGTCGCCTATTCTGATACTCTCTCGGTCCGCCATCATGGATCGCCTCGCGCGCCAACTGTAGTCGGTGTGCATTGCGAGATGAAGTTAGGAAATTTGTAGGCGCAAGTTGGAATCGGCTAGCGCAAGACGGGGGTAATGGAGATCGCAGGGAGAGGCCTTCGTCCTGCTGTGCACATAAATATAGGCTGATGATATATATATGGTTTTGAAAACATGGTTGGCAACACTGCCTTGTACTTGGTTGCCAACTGTCTTTACCTTTTCCTCCATTCCGAGTCCACGCTTTTCAGGTGCACTTTAGCTGCCCATTCCTTTTCAACCATTTTCCTAAGTCTTTCTTCAAAACTTATTTTGTTCTACGTTTCTATGACTTCGAAAGAGGCCCCACTCACGTCACGCTGCGCTGCCTCATTTGTGGTTTCACCGTGGGCCCCCAATGCCAATCAGCACTTCAACCTTTGGTTAACTTCCAACCTCGCCAATCGCTCTTCTTTTAATCACAGAAGGACATTTGCGAACGTTAGCGCTGCCACCATTACTCTTTTTCGAATTCCCTGCATCATCTCACATGTACTGTAGCCCCAAAGTGCTCTATGTTTCATTATAGCTTCATTTCGCTATCCCTTCATCCTCAGATTAAATTGGTGGATGCTTGAGTAGGTCTTTTCTTTGTTTATGTATACACCAATGTATTTATATTGCTTCACAATGGGTGTGGACTTGCTGTCGAATTGATATCACGTCATTACTCCTCCCTTCATTAAATGACAGCCAGGAGTGACGAACCGGCAGTTCACTCGAAAATGGTTGTTTTATGCTGTAGGCTGGCATGGTACGGGAGCCCGCCTTCGAGGAACTGATTGCCCAGCGCCAACGGCGGACTGAATTGTAGACGTGGTCTCGTCCGTAGCTGACGTCCGTAGCTTGACTACTTAACGTTGTCGACTTGTCGCCGTGGCGCTAGCCAGTAAGAGCAGCGGCACAATCAGTGTCTCGGTGAGCCCGATTCGCTATTCCTACAGTTATGTTACGCGCGCTGCCTGGCCGGTATTCTTCAGTTGAAATGCCATTGACATCAATGAGAAGTTAAAAAAAAAAAAAAACACTCACAAGACTTCCCTCTATAAGAGACCGCTCAGCGTTTCTGCAAGGAGGTGTAAGGCGCAAATGAGAACACTTGACTGCAAAAAGTGAAATGACATAATGACATCGTGCATGCAGGGTGACTTGTTTTGAAATCGACGGCCAATATTTATGAACGCGTTCTTGACGGGCCATGTATGCAAGCGCATGTATATACGCATACTAGAGAAGCATAGCCACCGGTCAGGGCGACACGTCATTCTCTGGCAGCGCGCACATGTGCGCGCCTGGCGCATCCAGCTGTGCCTTCCGGCGCCCGTACACCGGTGACGCAATTCGCGCCTTCAATGTTGCTAGTGAAAGCGGCGACCGACATGGCAAGTGTGCCGTCCAGCCGCGAGCCACATTGTTTGTCTTCGCGCGCTGGCACTGCCGCCCGTTGACCCAGAGCGGCATTTTTCTTTCCTCTGGGCGCGCGCGGGCTTCCGGGCAGCGGGGCAAGGCCTCGGGGCGGCCTGGACGCCTGCCCGGCGGGAGGCCGTTGGACGCGCGCCACCCGAGCGTCCTTATCGGCGAGCGTGACATCACCGGCCGCCATGGCCGGCCCCAGGATGTGTGCCCGCAACCTTGGGCGCGCCGGCCTCCTCAATGAAGGGTGGAACAAGGCGCGCAAGCCTTTCCCTTTCGGTCGCTCGTTTGCCGATCGTTTGGGGTTAAGGCGCCTGCCACACAGGGCGGCCGCCAGTGCTGGCACGGGAGGACGCGCGCGCGCCTTCTTCGTCTTGATCATCGCACGAGCGTACCGCAATTAGACGGGAGGAAGTGACTCCGGGCACTTATACTTGGCGGATTCTGCCGCGGGCCGAGCATTGCGTGCGCGCAGATCGCCGTGGCGAAGACGTGCGCGCCCTTGGACGGGAACCACTGGCACTTGGGCGCGACCCTCTTTCTGGCTGGCCGACCGTCACGGCACTCACTGAGGTGCCCCCCTTTTTTTGCTTGGCGACATCGCTTATGACGAGACGAAGAGTGCCAGAGGACTCGTGCACCTGTAATCAAAAGTGGCCGTGAAACGAAACAGGTTTGCCATCGCTGTTGCTGCCTTTTTAAAACGGGCTGATCGCCCACTTGCGTCTCCTCACGAAGCGATTCCTTAGGACGTAAAGATTTACACAGTTGCAATGCATGCACTTTAGAAACAAACACGCACACACACAGAAAAAAAACGCACAAAATGCAAAATCCTGGCGCCAGTTTGTTACCATTCGGCCAATCTTGGCAAAAGTAAGCGCTAAATAGCATTGCACGGAAAGAAATACACGCTGTATAGAAGTCGGAACTTCACGATCGTCTGCGGTGCAAAAAATGGGTCATTAGGCTGTAAGCCGTGCCTGTACATGTCTCATCCATCACTGGCAAGATAAATTCATAATGCACATGAAACAAACCAGAAAATGGAGAGGGAAGACAAGCAACTTTCAAGCGTAGTAGGATCTGGAAGGACGCCCCTGCCATGCCTCCGTATACGAGACTCAGGCATCTCAGTCACTTCGTCCTCGTGCAAGAGCGTTCCATTTATTTACTTTCTCGAGAGAACATCTCGAGAGAACTTATCCTCGTCGAACCAGTCTCGAGCGTAGCTCGAATAAAACAAAATCTCACGAAATCCAAGTAAAAGGAAGACAGAAAATAAAAGAAACAAGGAAGAAAAAAAAAAGCAGCGTGAAAGAAAGATGACTTCAAGGAACTGTGCAGAGGCAAACACCGCGCGGTTCGAAATTGGCTTCCTGCCCGCGGCATATTCCTGCTTCTCAAAAAGCTGGGCTCGGCGTCCTCATTTTAATATTCGCCCCAAGTTTCGGCGAGAAATACGGAAGAGGCAAAAACATGAGCAAAAGAGGAGGAAGAGTACAGCGAGAGAAACAACGCTCGTGGTGAGGAAGGAGGGCGCGCAGCCTTCGGGCGAGCGGCTGGAGAGGCTGTCGCAGAGCGGAGGGCGCGCGCGCGCGCCAAGCGGAGCCCCCTTCTCGAATCCGGGGCAGGAAGAGGCAGCACGCGCGTTCCGACCACAATCACGGTTTCACCTTGGCCCTAATTTCACTGTCCGCCGCCGCTCTCTCGCTGCGCGCGCGCTCCGGGCCCTTTGTCTGCCCCGCACACATGGGCGAGCGCGCGGTGCATCTGCAGCAGCGCGGATGGACGAGCGTCGGGCTCGTCGGAATAGAAGCGGAAAATACTTTGTTTTGCGACGCGTGCTCGGGCAGCATGAAAATTTGCGCCCCGCAGACGGCGCGCGGAACGACCGTGACGCGCGCGCGCCGACGGGGAAAGGGCCCGGCCCGCGGGCAACAGGGCGATCCATGCGCGCCGCCGGAAACCAATATTATGTGCGCGCGGACCTCCCCTCGAGCCGCTAGCCTCATTGGCTTTCTCCTCGGATGCGTGCCGGCCGTTACATCATTAAGGCGCGCACGCGGGCCGCTCCTCTATATGCAGGACATGACGAATGCACGGGCGCCGGGGGAGGGTGAAAGGACACGACTCATTCATCCCGAGCCAGTCGCACAAACAAGAGGATCCTCTCCGAGGCCCCCGCCGGCGAGGAAACAAAAGCCGGCACGCCGAGATGGCGGGAGAAACCCCTGTGAGCGACCAATGCAATGCGAACGAGCTGGACGACGCGATTTACGGCACAGCAACAAAATTAACGGGACTCCGTGTATTGGAAATTAAACACTGTCGTTCATAGCTGGCGCCTCCTCGCAGTTGCGAAGCCGACTTCCCCGCAAGTCACTATTCCTACCCTTAGAGCTGTTTGAGAGAAGTTTTTTCGAATAAGGTATCTTCAGCTTGGGCCTGTATAGAATTCCTTCCGCTAGATTCTATTCCCGTCTTATAATTCACCGCTTACAACCGGCCGATCCTGGTGATAAAGTAGGCGAGGCGCCGCTCTAATCGCGCATATGTTCTTTACCTGCGTCTTCCTCGCCCGTCAATCATACGAGGAAAACAAGCTTACCATCCTGTATACGTGAAACCCCCATCCGTCGGATCGAAGGAGCTTAGTTGGTCCCGAAACATCAGGTGTAATAAACCCCACTTTTTGGGTTGGCAACGTGATTCCCTTTATAAAACAGAACGCAATAATTAGAAAATAAAGGTTACGTTATCACGGCCTCAGATTCGTTGGCAAGAGGTCCAACCTGATACGACGAGTTTCATTTCACTTTCATAAGGGGTACACCAACTGGAGTCGCAGAGGGTGTAGTGTACTCTTTTAATCAGACCCTTCCGGTTTCGCCAACTCACATAGCCTGGTAAATTTATAGGGCAAGAAAGGCAAGGGGCAGTGGCAGGAGTGCGCTAATCAGAAGCTCGAAGACCTGCAACACTTTTCCCCTGTGCATAGTTAAGATTTTCCAAGATTGCCGTATAATTTACAAGAAAAATCATAAATATAAGTCTTGATACATTATGCACCTTTCTTTTAGCAGAAAACGTAAAAAAAAGATACTTCCCGTACATTGCAACTTTAAAGAAAATTGGAGGACGCTTAAGGTTTGCCTTTAAGAGTGAAACGTGATAGCGTTATCGGGCTCCGTTCACATCACATTTTTCTTTATGAGTAGGCTTCACTGCAATACACAACGTGGGAAAGCCAGCTTACAAACACCAAGCTTACACTGATCCCTTTAAAGTCGGCTTCACTTTTAAACACAAATGCATTGCTGGAAAGACATTTTTACAGGAGCAATTTAAGCCGTCTTATATCAAAATGTGAAGGCCCTACGACATTTTTTTATATATTTTATTAATTGTTTGCTGTTGCCCTGAGGTGCGTGCGTGTGCAAAATATAGAAAGGCTCGGTTTTCAACATTCCCGTCAATATTGCCTAGAACCGAAGTACAGCGAAACACCATCAGAATTGGAGGACGCTTAAGCTTCGCGTTTAAGAGTGGAACACGTTAGCATTCAAAGATCCCTGGCTGCTTATCTGGCTTTTTTCTCGTATATTCAAATTACAATCAGACGATATAGCACATGTAGGTTGTGGTTAAGTCGTACTTTACGATTTTTCTGACGGATTTTACTTTGAGAAATTCAATTTTTGTTCACTAACGCCTTGCGCCACGCGGAGGGCCTGTGTGGTCGGGGTGGTTCGGGGTGATGTGGTTCGGCATGATTATTTACGACAGACGCCGGTGCTTAAAGCCGAAGCCGACGGCGGATTTTCTGCGACACGGGGCCTTTAATTAACGCTGTCGCGTTAAAACACGCTTGTTGTAGTAGGCCGATAAGGTACGTTACCGGAAGTTTCTGGGGTCCGTCGGCTCGCTGCCTATTGTAGCGCGCAGTTCTTTCGCTTCCAGTCTATAGTCTTATCCATTTCGCCGAATGGCCGACTATCCTGACGAAGGAGGCGCGGCGGCGGTCGAGTCTGTGAAGAAGGGTGGAAAGAATGTCAACGATATAGACGCGTTACAAACGATAGCCCCTGATTTCTTTTCCTGTGTCTACAAAGTCGGAAACGTAACGCTATCTGTTGCTAACTAAACTAAACAGAAGTTGCGATGCAATGGATACTATTTATTCGATTTGATTTTTTCAAGAGAGAGAGAGAGAGAGAAAGAGAGAGAGAGAGAGAGAGAAACAACTAGACGTCTCGGAAGGAGACATCGGCTACGCCATTCACTATAAGCAGACGGATGGTATTGTACTCAGCGGTCAAAGAGAAAAACGCCGCCATTATATCCTCAACGGCCGTTCATCTCAGGCCTCGTGGTGAGTATAGCAGCATCGTAAGCACACGCGCACCACGCAGGCGATAAATGCTAACGACGGCGACACCTATACGTCCACGCGCTTGTATATAGTGTGCGCTCCAGCTCCTGTGACAGTATGGCGCTAATGATAAGGCCGCGCGGCGCCGTGGAACCGACGGGCGTCATTATTCCGTCGGGCGCAGCCGGCGAAGATTTACGGCACGCTCAATTACGCATCGTAATTTTGGCTTACGTTGTTCGGCATATTAACCTTGCCGACACGACCACGATGCCGAGCCGATAAGTGTCCGCGGTTGGGAGCTCTCGCACTGCTGTTAACAAGAATTATAGCGCTGCCATCGACGTTGTTCGTATAACGTGGCGTGGGCTGATCTATATGAGAGAGGATGCAGTGGAGCTATAGCGCATTATGACGGCATTCACTGTCAGCTACACAGCAGGCAAAAGTCGCATAAAACTTGTGGATTCGCGTTAGACCAAGTCTGTTCGACTAAGTGTAGTTCGAGTAAATGTATAGTTCGACTAAATGTATTCGGCTGAACGGAGAAGTATAATATTCGGTAAACTTCTTGCATTCCTGTTTACTAACAACGCCAGAGAAGTTATTTCTTAATATTGGAAGTGAATGCTTAAATTTCCCCCTGCCTCATCACCTATATCAGTGTCTGGAGCAATTTCACGTACGCGTTTAATAAAGACGTTACCCGCCTTATCGGCTTGCCTCACTGACCAGTTTGGAACTCTACTCAGTTGAATTTGGAACATCGACACTGTTGAGGTGGATTCACACGACGAATAGAATCGTTGATTCAATGAGCGAACCGAGCGTGACGTCATCGAGCGACATAGAATTGCGCAGTTAAGGCTGTAATGCTGTAGACTATATTGATGCTCGCTACTCGATTACACAGGGTGTCCCGACAATCGTGCACGAAACGTTAAAAATATGCAAATGCCATATAGCTAGACAGAACCAAGGTAATGTTGTTTGCCGTCGCTTGGAGACACTCAGATTATTTTTTGCATTCCGCCTAATTACATCATTAGTCTTAATTAATCGACTTCTTGAATATTATAATTAGAGGAAAAGCGACAATGAGAAAATTGTAGAGCAACATGAACAGCTCCCGAAACAGCTTTCTGTTGCTCAATACGTGCTACATCAAAGTGTTTTTCCGAGCGTGGAAGAAGCCCGCAAATAAGTGCCTCGAGCGGCCAGTCGCGCGGCAATTTTGCGTGTATTCGCGGGCTTCTTTAACGCTCCGAAAAACACTTCTACGTATAGCACGCATTGAGCAACAGAAAGCTGTATGGGGAGCTTTTCATGTTGCTCTACAATTTTCTTATTGACACCTGCTACATTGCTGTCAATGCTTCGCCTTTCAGGTGGAACTACGCAATTTTTGCATTAATTTACTCTAAAGATTGGAAAGTGAGTTCATTTATTTGATTACGGCACTGGTGTATTATTGATTAAGGCAAAATGAACAAGATAATGTTCAGAAAAAAAAAAGATGGACGTGGTGGTTGTTTCAGCCGCAGAAAATTGTCATGTGCATACGTGCATGGTACCAGGCGCTTAGAGTGATCTCGCAGGCCGATTTTCCGGGGCGAGCACGGTATAATTGATATAATACGTACACATAGTGGATATTGCGCGAATATCTGAACGGTCTTCGTAGCATACTATATATGGTAAGTGGACAATTATTTTAATTCTAAATTCTTCAATAGGAACATTATTAAGCGCTAAAGAACGATACCATGCCACAAAGCTATGACATTCGAAAAAAACAAAACTCGGATGAGTTTTGTTCGTCTCATATCTTGGTCAAATCCTTAATCTTTCCATCAGAATCGACGTAGTTTTTGTCTCTATCTCTCTCTCTGTCTCTCTTTCTCTCTCTCTCTCTCTCTCACACACACACACACACTCCCTCTCTTTCTGGTTAACCTCCCAGTCTTTCGTTTACTCGTATGGCTCAGCATCAGCTCCGGTTTAATTAACAGACTTGGAGGAGGCTACTCTGCTGGCTGCACGAGTAATGGGGGCAGTATGCGTGGGAAAAACAGCTACGCCAGCGTCGACGATGACATGGAAACCTGCAGGGCTCACACCTTAGAAACAATATTTAAAAGAGGTCCTCAGTATGTCTCATGCAGGCCGATTATTAGGTGAAGACACTGTCAAGAGCACTTTCTGTGTCATTGCCTATCCTTTGACGCTCAACGACGTACTCTACAAGCTGAACTCAGCCTATTAGATAAAAGAGTGCTTTCAGAGGAAAAGATCCTGGGACCATGGCCTATGCATTCTTGCATGCGAAAGGCCACAAAAGCCCTTCTCCACTCCTTGAAGGCTACTGGACTGTATGAGCGCTTGTGACAGCGGACCTACCTCTGCGACTGACTGTGTGAATGGCTGACTCTAATATTTTTCTTCTCGCTCCTTATTATCTATTCTTCCCCTTTCCCTCTCCCCAAGCGTAGTGTATCCAACCGGGCACGTCCTTGGTTAACATCCCTACCTTTCCCTTCTGTTTCTCTCTCTCTCTCTCTCTCTCTGCCAAGCGGCAATTACTGAATCGCTTAAGTAAGAGTGCACATGCAAAGCTTTGAACCACGGTAATGCAATAAATGTATCTTTTTGAAGTCTCTATTTTACTTTTACTGCTGTTTTCATTTTATATTTCGTGTCATGGATACTGGGGTGTGTCGGAAATCGGATATTTTGAGCCCTGTGGATCACTTCTGTTAAGACGAGCTTCTGATAAGACGAACAGGTTTTCACGGTTCCTTCGAGTTCGTCTTAACGGGAGTCTATATAGCCCAGCAAAGAGTTCTTTTGAACGATCATGCATGGCCTGACCGGCGTCAGTCCAACCTTTGCTGGAATACTTGAGGTCCATTCTCAGCTATGATGAATCGCTCGCTCTTATTACGGCTCAGCTGAGATAAAAGCCTGCGGTTCGTTTTTAGACCGTTGAGCGACGTCGCGGTGGAGGTGCTCAGCTGATCCGTTCCGCAGCCATGCTGAAGATCTCACGCCGAAATATTCGGTCGCGGACGCGTGGGAAGTTCACCGATCGATTCAGCCGCCGACAAGGGCCGGCAGGCCCCCAGACAGGACGCGAGTCGTGGCCCCCGCGAGACGTGCACTGCAGGCCTTGATTTGGCCATTGCGTGCCTGAAAAGTGCGAGCGTGGCCAAGCTCGCGTGGCAAACGAGGGGATCGAGGAAGGCCGGCGCCGCCGCTCAAGGCTGGCACGCCGCGCTGCACGCCCACGCTCGTGCTTTCGCCCGCAGACCCACCCAGGCATGGGCGCGCGCTCCAGCACGGCTCCAGCCTTGGGCCCTCGCCCCTCGACAGGCGGGCGTGATGCGCCTGCGAGATTCGATGCAGGAAGCCAGTGCGTTCACGGTGGCGCACGGCGTTCGCTGCTACCAAGCGTCGCCCCGCGAATAAGGCTCGACCGAAGCGGGTTTCCGACGTGACTGCGGCTGTGAAAGCGGTTTGCCGCGTTTCACGAGAGAATATAACGGCGTTATAATGTCGTGCGAAAGTTCAAAGTAAGGGTGCCAGTTGCAGGGCCTGGACAGTGTCACTGAAAGCGCTGCCTCGACGACCCTCGCACACGTTGGCTGAATTTGCATGTTCGAAATTTTGTGCGATCTGCTCACCAAGACTTCTGTCGGGAGCGTTAGATAGCACAGCCGATTACAGGGTTGGCAGCGGTGGCAGCGGTGTACGCTTCAAGCACGTTGGCAGCGGTGTCCGCTTCAGTTGTTCGCCCCATCCCTACTTATAAGCTACCAAACTATGTTATAATCAACACTCCCCCCTAAACAGCATTGTTGCACTGCGCCCTCATTTGTGTGTCAGTGTTTTCTTTCTTTCTTTTTTTTATGCCACAGATAATTTTTTATGCCACAGATATGCCACAATTTATGCACACATAATCAAATTACCCAAGAAAGTCGCCCAGAAGGAGATCATTTATCAAACCGCATACTCACAAGATGACGATGCGGATATGAGAAGCGCCTTCGACTGAAGCTTATGGAAAGCAAAAGTACTTTATTTGGTCATTTGGTCATCATTGCTAACTCGCAAATAGCAGGCAGAATCCGGGCATTGCGATATTGGATGTTTAAAACCAAATTAATAATTAAAAAATAGAGCAAGGGACAGTGGAGCTAAAATTTAACTTGCAGCAAAAAGGCCCCATTTACTAATCAGCTTGGCCCAACGTATACCCGATAGTTGGCAACCGGGGTAGTGAGCACACCGGTTGCGTCAAATGGTTAGTATGCTCCTTCTAATGATGTGCAGTATAGTTGCTGCCACAACTGCCACATGGTGATCGGTGAGGCGCGACCCACGCTGCAGGAAGATCTCACTGACGAAGAGAAAACACCCCAGCTGGCACCACGAGCAACAGGGCGACTTTAGATCACTTTTTAGAACAATCAGCATGCGCAGACATAATAAAGGCACGATGCAAGCGGCGATGTACTACACAAGCGGACGTGTCCGCGGCACGACGGTGGGTGCAGAAAACAAGAAGTGCCGAGCGATTGCCGCTCTTTGGTGCAGACTTGCTGAAGGCGGCCCGAAACGCGCGCCTCGCGAAATATGTTTGTACGTGTCGAAGGCACACTAAGTGTGCTTTCACGCGGCTGTGCTTTCTGCTGGATCCTTTAGTAATTCGCGCAGACGAGGACAGGTTGGCCGCGAGCGCCTCTCTGTAATGTAACCTCCTTTACGATTAATGTCCTTTTCAGCCATCACACGTAAATCTGCGCATTGTGGAATCAATCGATTTCACGTCAGCGAGGCCTCAGTATATATAGGCTATTGAAAAACCCCGACAGGCTTGGGCGACCTTCTACAATCCCGGCCCAAATACCGGCGAAAGAGATCGAGAGAGTGATTGTGGAAAGAAAGAGGCGCCATTATCTTCAGCCATTTAGGGAGCACAGATCAGCGCCTATATATACTCGTATACGTATATCAGCGAAGCAGAGTCGTCCGGTACAAAGAGGCTGCCGCGCCCGGCGTGCTCGGAATGTTGTCACGGCATATACAAGCGTTTCTAGTTCAACTTTTTTGGAGCCCTCGTGCACCTTCCAAATCGCCTCCGCGTTCCACGCCGAGCCAGTTGTTGCGTGCCGAGGTCTGCATGGCCGAGGTCCGGGTTCGGTTCCCCGAAAAGGCGACGCGAGCTTCTGCGGCGAAGCTTCCTAATATACAGTGTGTTTCATGGTAGATGCTTCCAACGGTTCATCGAGCGGTTTAGCGGTGTACACCCTCAGAAATAAAATTAGTAAAGAGCTGGTAAACACACGCATTTACTAATCAGCTGTGTACCTTACTAATTTGTTAATAGCTCGCTACTATAGCCGGAACATTTCAAAGCTGTAGTAAGTGCTGTAATTACTAGCCGCAAAGAGTTTCTTGCTGTTTTTTTTTTTTTTCGTTTACTATGTGAATGCTAACTTATCTGTGTTGCCTATTCTATATAAAGCAGGTTTTTCAGGGAACTTTGACCGTGATTTTCAAAATACAGATCCACAAAGATGAAAAGGTAGTGTTTTCGCAAACGCGTTATTTGCGGCAGCGTGCAGGATATATATATATATATATATATATATATAATCATCACTATAAATGAATATGAATTAATTAAAAGGCATTAACAAACTATTCATTAACGCAGAGGAAGAAGAATAGGAAGAAGTTGATCTTAAAGCTAGTGGCATCACCCCACTCAGGACGATTGGCCAAAAATTGGGCGGATTTCAGAAATAAGTTAAAGGAATCACTTTAGAAATATATAATTATGATAAATAATAAGTGAATGAAAGCAAGTATGGATATATTTTTTTCCACAGTTGTTCTCGTAGAACACGCAAAAAAAAAATTCTGAAAGCCGATAGGCGAAGAACCAAATGACCGATGAGATTGATTGAATTCGCAAATGAAATTCTCGACGGCGATGCATATATTCTAGTGTGAGTGTCCAAGCACAGAAGTCCCGAAACACAGCAGCAAAGGAACTCTGAAACGGCGACTACGTTTTCGGAGGGAGGGGGGGACGTGCCTGGTGTGCCACCCATTGGCTACGCCACTGGTACATAAAACGTGCATGCTCACACGTTTAATACGGCAGGGCAAACTTTCGAACTTAAAAAATCGTCAGAAAAATGCGGAAGACGCTTAAGCGTCGCCTTTAAGAGTGGAACGCGATATCATTCAAAGATCCGTGGCTGCTTATCAGGCTTTTTTCTCGTTCATTGAAATTACAATCTCACGCTATCACGCCGGTAGGTTGTGGTTAAGTCGTACTTTACGATTTTTCTGACGGATTTTACTTTGAGAAATTCGATTTTTGTTCACTAACGCCTTGCGTCACGCGAAGGGCCTGCCCGGTCGGGATGGTTCGGGATTATGTGGTTCGGCATGATTATTTCCGCCAACGACGCCGGCGAGTCCACGCCGACACCAACGCCGACGGCGGCACCGACGCCACATTTTCTGCGACACGGGGCCCTTCACGCTGTCGCGTAAAAATAGATTTACGGACTTAAGGGACTCATGGACGGTATACGCGCAAGTTGATGAAATCACAAATCACGTAGTCAAATCACAAGAACAAAATAATCATTGGCTCTGAAGGACTGCTACAAATTATAACCAGTTCGTGTAAAGAAGTGACGTAACAGAGCTGTGAAAGAGCGGTGCTGTTATCAGTGGCAGAGAGGGCATTTAAGACTTTCGATGAGCCACGAGCTAGTGGCCACCGACGGGGGCCGTTTAAGCGCTCGCGAGGGCTGCGCCGTAATTGAATCGGCGCGCTATTGTCCCGCTAGTGCGGCACAAAGCCGCGCGACCCCGATGGGCGGCGGCAGCGGCAGCGATGAAGTGCTCGAGAGTGCGTGGCTCGGCGCGCGAGCAAGAAAACCAGCAGCGCGCACTCCCCGCCGGCCGCGTGATTGACGGGGGGCGTGCACCGCTGCTCCCGGTCCCCCCCCCCCCCCCCCCCCTCGCGTCTCGCCCTCACCCGGCCTGTCAGATTTCTCGGCGGCCCTTAACAATGTACTCACTTCTCAAAGAGAACAGAAACAGACCGCCTCCTCGCCCGCCTGACTGTCGGGAGAGGCTTTGTTGCCTATCGGCGGACATCGCTGCACGCGCATGTGGGCGCGTTTTGCCGCAGCCGGCGGTGATGGTCAGCGCATTCGGGTCGGTTGCAGTCGTCCGCAGCCACCGCCGCTGGAGTAGCTGTTGCATTTGTATGGGACGCGCTTATCTGCCGCCCGACGCGTGTCTCGGCCGAGCGGTGACTGAATCGAGTGCAAGGACGGCCCCCCGCTCGGCCGTGTCTCGTTTGCGAAATGCACTGAAATGTCCGCGCGCAACAAGAGGGAAGCAAGAAGAGGCCGAGGCTGACCGTTACAAGCGGCGGCCGGCGACTGATTTGCAAACCGCGTAACAATGATGGATGCCGTATGCACGAGCACGGTGATTTTCATGCCCGTGCGCTCAGGGGTGGCCCATCCTTTTGACACTGCTCGCCCTCGAGAGGATGGATCGCAGGAGAGAATTAAAGTAGCACGTCATCGCCGCAAATTGAGAAGACCGGAGATTAATCATCAAATTCCCCTGCGGCTCCCAGGGTTGGACACTCGATTAGACCGCAATGACGCCGCTCAATGATGGGCGGCCAGCGCAGCAGCGAGCGAGCGAAGAGCGGAATAAAAAATAGTGCTCGATTTTTTTTTTTTTTTTTCCTAGCGCCCCGTTTCTCACTCTGCTCACAGATGGCGCTGTGCTCCCGCGTTTCGCGCCGTGATTGCGTGACTGTGCCGGAATCGTCCATCCACCGACAAACCGGTTGACGCTGTGTGGTTCCAACGCGTGGGGCGCGCGATTTCGCTTTTCAGCGTGAGCGAAAAGCAGTAGTCAAAACAAGCGCGTGGCGCAATCGGCGTGTCTTACAAAATCGTGCAAGCGAGCGCTGCCCTCTTCGTCGAGTCGCGAGGACAAATCGATATCGGCGTCACGAGCGGGAAAGTGACGGAAAAAAATAAACATAAAGAAGTTGTGGTCAGCCAAGCGATTCAGGGGGCAGATGCAAGGATGACATCGGACGGTACAAGGAAAAAGTCAACGTCGTTCTACGCCGCCCCTCAGAGTACAAGTGTCAGCGCAACTAGCGAGCAGTGATATGTCCGGTTTCTCAACACGAGGCGATGTTGCGAAAAATTTGTTTGCTTGTTCTTACATCTTCCTAATGAAAATTGCACAATTTGAAATGAATCTTTTGCCGAAAGTTTGAACAGCAGAAGCTACTCCTGAGCCCTATTCAGCAGAGAGATGGCTACATATTTAACCGTGCTGCGGATCGTGACTCATTGAGTGTGAGCCAAATCACCGCGCTGCTGCCTAAGGAGTCACGTGAAGCCACTCGATTTCCACATGACCCCAAAACCTGGTTACTGATATATCCGATGCATGCATCACTCCTTTTCCCAGAATTGACCTCTCTCACATGGCCACTTTTTCTGTAATTCCCGTATACGATGTAAATACTTTTAACTCAGCGACTCTGTGAAAAGCCAATACGTAAGAAAAACGGTACCCTATTACTATGTAGCAGAAAAGAAAGAAAGCCCCCTGTCGAACTCTCGCATGAAAACAGCTTATCTGGTAACATACTGCCAATTGCAAGAAGGTTTATGGAGACTGTGTGGAAGTAACGAATCATTAATTTTTAATTCTGGGGTTTCGCGTTCCATAACCAGGATATGATTATGAGGCACGCCGAAGTGGGGGACTCCGGAAATTTGGACCACCGGGGGTTCTTTGACGTGCACCGAATGCATGACACACGGGCGTTTTTGCATTTCGCCGCCATCGAAATGCAATCAAATGATCCGGCGACCTCGTGCCTAAGCATGCACGAGGTCGCCGCGCACGATACGCCATAGCCACTAAGCTACCACGGCGGTTAAACGAATCGTAATTGATACGAAGATGATCGTACATCTGCGCGTTGTGTATACAGAAGATTATTATACTTGCCAACGAAGCAGTATTAACTTAACGTTCGCAATGGCAATAGTTCAACTCTCTCCTGCAAAAACGGCTTGCACGATAATGCTTACGGGAGATAAAAACAAAAACAAAACAGCAAACAAAGCAAAACAGAAACTAACTAAACCAGTTCATTCTTAAAAGGGAAGTACTTTTTGCAAGCGCGATTCCGATAAGAGGACTGGTATAATCGGTATTATAAAATAATTTGGAATTACTGTTATGTTCGAATGCGTCTGGGAAATACACAAGACTGCGGACCGTGGAGCCCGATTTGTCTCCTTCCGTCATATATATATACCACAATCTCTTGGGCACCTTGAGACCGGTAGAACATCTCCGACACGAGAGCTGCAGTTTCATTTTCCTTTTCCCCCTGGACAAACGTCTTCGCCAGGTACTTGATTAGTTCGGCGTGTCATCGAAGCCGGTGGCAGCAGCAATAACTGCACCGCATCGTGACGGCGAACGGATTCGAGGTCGATATAGGGAGGATCGGCCGTGCCGAGGGAATCCCGCGCACTATTTTGTCGCCGGCGTTCGCACGCGCGGTATAGCCCCGTGGGGCAATCGAGACCATCCGATCGCCCAGCCGGCGCATTGGGAGGAGGGCGATTCTGGTCGTCGTTCAGAAGAGGAGTCGATAAGAGCCGGGTTGTGCGCATCCTGCAGCAACTGCGCCGGAGCGCCGTGGAAGGAGGGCTGCGCAGCGCGGCCCCCCCTCCGACGGGGGCTGTAATGACAGACCCGTGGCCCCGTGGCCGCCATCCGACAATCCGCGGAGGAGCCCTAATGGTTTTCAAGAGCGCAGCGGCGCGTCCCATCAGGCCGGCGGAATGTCGCACCCATGTGGAGTGGAAGGGCATTCCGCGGCGCATATCCGCGCACACGCGCGAGGCCCTTTCGCCACCTCTTTTGTCCCGGAAGGCGGCGACGACGACGCCGGCTGCGCAACGCCGCCCAGTGAGGACGACGACGCGCCGGAAAACACACACCTCGGTCCAGATTTTGGCGCCATTGTGGAAGCGCGGACCTTCGCTATTCAGGGCTGGCGGCGGTGCGTGAGTGAATGGACGACGCGCCTTCCGCCGTGGAAAAGTGACACGCGTATGCCAACGGCGAGAGATGGGATGGGGAGGGGGGAGCCAAGATGAAAAGACGTATTGCGCGAGAGGATACTGCAGCTTCTTTTATGCCACTTCGTCGTCAGGCTGGGAGTTGAGCGGACGTTTGAAATACAAGGCGCGCGGCGACGGCACGAGACGCATGTCGCTCCCCCCTCCATCCTCGGGTTGATGGGGACACGCGCTTTTGTTCGCGCTCTCTGCGCGCTTGCGGTCGGCCGCGCTTTCACCTTCATCTGCCGATCTGCGACGCCGCGGACGGCAAAGAAAGCAAAGGACGCAAACATTGCGCTGATAGTTGCCTCTTTTTTTACATCAAAAATATTTTGTTATAACGCCTTCAGCGGTAAGACCAACACACTCGTTGGAGGTTCTTGTGCACGTGGGAGCCTAGTTAGCAACGAAATATTGAGCACACGAGGCGTGTGACTTATTCGGCAAATATTACTTGATAGTTCGTTCATGTGGTTTAGCATTCTTGCTTTTTTGTTTTGGGCTTTTAAACGTTGAGTTGTACAGTATGCAGAAAAAAAATAAAGGAAAAAATGCCCCATATTAAATATAACTGTCAGCCATGCTCGGTTTAGAGCTTGCTGGGTCGGTTTCGTTATAACGCGCCGCTCAGGTTCTCTTGCCCATGATGTCTGCATCCATAAACTATGCAGCTTTGGTGCAGCGCCAATGGACACACCGGAATCAGCGACGACAAAAGATGCATTCGTGCTAAGACATAACGTACTGGTTGGTATGCGCGAACCGCAAACACATACTGGCCCTCGTAGTTTGCTCGAAAGCAGTTGTAGCTCCTGTACATTCCACACCAAAGGACAGCCAAGAAGTGATGCCACGTCTTTAAAGGAAACAATTTATTGTAGTACCCGACCTGTGAAATATCGCGGCGCGAGCATGTCGCCGTGTTACAGCGCTGTTTGAAAAGCCAGGCGCCGCTTGCTCGAAGCTCATGAGTATAAACACAAACATGGGTAGATTTACCCACGGGCCGTGCCCACGGGTGAGATGCTTCGTGGAAGCAGCCAGAAAAGTGAGAGAGATAAATAAGAGATAGAAGGCAAAGTGGTTAACCAGATTAACTGCCAACTGGATACTCACACTGAGGGATGAGGAAAGAGTAGAAAGAATGAGGAGAAAAGAAGAGATAATGTGAAGAGAATGTCTGCACAAGGAAGGCAACTGACAACGACTACAGTGTTTGCTTCACCCCCGTTGCTTAAAAAAAAAAAAATTAGGCGGAAGAGATCCCTGATTTCTGTCAATATATGCAAGCGAAGCTTTCTTAGTTTTGGAGAGTTGTGCATCGAAGCACAACACATGGTGTGTACAATTTACAGATTACTATACGTGTCCATGGTTTCCGGTCGTTTCTTTTCTTCTTGTTCCGCAGCTGTCTGGATCTTCCGAGGGGGTGCCCTTCACAACTGAGAGAAAGGGTCTTCTAAAGTCTCTTTTATATACGTTTGACGACGTCAATTCCCTCTTTCTGATTTATTAGTAGGTCAGAGAGTCCCTTTTCCCAGTTATTTGCGAAACGCCACTGCTATTGCTACATGCAGAAAGAACCCGTGCTCACAATAGGGATATTCTTTATTACCTATACTTTGTGCAGGCTCGTGCATGCAGACGAGTGTAGTGTCGGGCGGAGGCTATGACATCGTGTGCTGCACTTGACTAAGCTGTAACCAATCAGAGCCGACTGCGCGTCGTCTTCTGCATCAGCAGACAAAAAGGGCCTGATTTCGCACTTCGCCTGATTTCGCACCCACTGGCTACGTATATGCACTTGCCTGAGCACTAAAAGTCAATTTACTACTTTCCTTTCGGCAACAAATTTAGACAAACTGCAGCTAAATGCATCACGAATGCACAGCGCACGAAGCCAACTTCTCTGTGCATGTTATACAGCGCAGAGCCAGAATACGCACCATCCGTGAGTATGATAATTTTATGTTCTTGGAAGATTATGGCTCACCCTCTTCGGTGACACATGGTCACCCCAGAACTTTGCTGCCGTCTCTGCAGCGAACCTTCACTGTCGTCGCCCACGTATGTATACAGACAGCGCCGACAGTCACATACAAAATGGCACTACGTGTTTGCAACGCCAGCCTGTTTGTCTATCGTCTGCTGCCTATACACTCATCAAAACAGCGGTGTGGAAAGTGTAGTTTTCACGCTAGACTTCTGCAATAAAGAATGGCTTCGTGTAGGTGGGCGGAGCTACACTTTTTGTACACCCATAAAAAAGAAAAATCGCGACTTCCTGCACTAGCTACACTCGTACGACACGTGTCGCCAGTGTAGGTAAAAGAATAGTCCTAACTTCCGCGCGTTTAAGTCGCTTGCTACTATGCGCATGCGTCGTAAATAACGTGACCGAACTAAGAACACATGTAGCGCACAACCTTTGGTCAAACACCGGGGCTGATTAGATATTCACGAGAATTATTGGTGCGAAAAGGGTCCGAATTAGGCACTATATAAGTTGATACAAGATTAAGTGATGTCAGTGTGCCCCCGTGCATTCGATTGAGGTTAGAAGAACAAACAGACGCGAAAGTTATGGGAGTGACGACGCTAGTAGGAAAGCTTCGCTTTCACACGCGCTAGCGTTTTGAAGAGCAACTCAAGCTGACGTCGGTGGGACCAGGGAAACGCGGATGCCCGGCGGAAGAACGGAAAGATGCCCGCCCCCCGGGCAGTGCGCGACGGAGCCCAGGGAAAGGAGCGTGGATCCCTCCGCGGCGCCGTCCCGTCCTTGGCGGCGTCGCTTCCCGGTGGCAGGCTCAGGCGGAGGCTTTATTAGCGCCTCATCTGGCCATTAAACCGTAACGCGCCGGAGCGAGGCTGGAGGGCGACGCTTCTTTTTTTTTTTTTTCCATCTGGGGGTCCCCCCCTCCCTTGAAGACCAGTGCTCACGGCGCGGCTATTAGCGCCGGCCAGAAATGGCGGTTTCGTGATGCCATGATCAAGTGTTACGATTGGGGGACTCTCTCGGATTTGCATAAGTGAAGAGCCACGCGCGCGGCCTGGGCTGGCGGCGCCGTCCTCGTCGGGACAGCTCGGACGCTGCTGCACGGAGGCGCACTGGCAGGTGGCCTTTGTTGTCCGCGCGGGGGGCGCTGATTACTTCGCGCTGCCGCCGTCGCCTCTCGCGGGCGCATTATCGAGCCACTCAGAGCCGGACCGCGAGGCCGGCCGTCCCGAGGCGCGACCGGTGATGGACAAGACGCGCTGAAAGGCAAACACCGCTAACGCCCGGCCATCCATTTTTCGCCCCCCTTCCGGACGCAGCGAAGCCTTCTCGCGCCTCGGTGTAGAGAATTTTCCGATCGCCGCGCTCAAAACCGCGGACGTCGTTAGGGAATAATTTGTGAAATCGCCTCCGGTTAAAGGGCACTTTGTTCGACCTTATCGCGGGCCGTCGTCGGGCTCAGCGGCGAACGACGGCGAGAGCCGGTCATTTCCGCAATATGCGCTGTGGGTGATTTTCTTATGCGCAAAGAAAGCGCTGTCATAACCGAGGGACCGGAACGCACGCGCCGGTCGAAACACATCCTGTCGGAAGCATAAAGCACGGCGTACAGGAAGACGTCTAAACTGTGGGCGCTTGGCGCTACGCAAAGTGCCTGTCGAATGCCGTTAGTACGAGTATGGTACTAATTCTGAAAGCGCTAAAGAAGTTGCTGTTGTAATTTGGCTGAAGATTTGTAACGTTGTAAACAAAAAGCATTCACTCAGTTACTTAGTCGATCGACAGATCAACTGATGACTAAATCAACTCACTGAACGAATGCAGGTAATTCGGTTTGATCTATAACGCAGAACACGTAATCTGTGACGAAAACCTTAGAATCACGCGAGAGCCTCGCGGTTACATATAAAGTGAAATTTCATGATGCTTCGAGTGGTGTATTCTGCCATGACAACGTCAATTGACCTGTAAACATATCATGGATTACCTGAAGTCTAACAACATACTAAGCAATTCATGTTAGATAAATGTTAGGCGTCCACAAACAGACCCAAGAAGAGGGAAACGGGCTGCACAGACGCCGACAATCAATCAATCAATTTTATCAATAATAGCCCGAAGTGCATGCGTTAGCCAGCCTGCAAATATATTACACAAAGGTGAAATATCATGCGTGAACAGTTATCCGTTGCGTAGGCCCGCGCGTGTCCCTGATCGATGGTTAGCGCTGCCTCTCCTGAGCTTGCGCACGGAAGTTTGAAGGGTGGCGATGTCATTCCTGAGTATGCGCAGATAAGTATTGTGTCTGCCTTCTTTTCCACCTCTTCAGTTGATAGTCGGCGTTGTCCCTTCCTCTCTTCTTGTGCCTGCACACCTAACCTTTTTCTAGCAAAATTTCAACTGGTTCAGCTATCTGTAGTTCTATACAAATTGTCAGCATGGTTGTTGCCGTGGTCTCACTACCATAACACAACTGGTTGAATTCAAACACGGCATTGCTAAAACATTAGATCTTGGTATACACAGGCTGAAGCACTTTTCATAGATTTGTCCAAAGCATTCGACACTGTGGTTCACCCTAAATTATCGCACAAGCTCAGTCTCCTCCTACATAATCCTAAACGTGTTGACTGGATAGCGAACTTTCTTTCCAATCGCTCTCAATATGCGTACTCTAAAGCTTCTATAACCCCTTATTTATCATGCCTCAACTGGTGCACCGCAGGGCACTCTGCTCGTCCCTCGATCTTCTCTTTCTGCTGTATGCATCGCTGACTCACCCCAGAATATAACTGCTAACACCCGTCTGCTATGCTGAAGATTGCGGGCTATACTATAAAATTAACTCTCCTGTATGTCATGTTGTTCTTAATGATGCACTCTCACACTTTTGCTCATGCGACATCTGTCAGGTGAGTGTTAACTTCAGCAAAACCGTCCCTGTGTTATTTACTCGGAGTTTAACTTCCTTTTTTCGCGTACTCCTTCATGATAAATCCTTAGTACCAAAAGTGTTTAAATAGAAGTACCTTGGACTCCTCTTCACTCTGAATTTTTCTTGGAGCGGGCATATCGAAGTAATATGTAATAAATCACTAAACAAACTTGGCTACCTCCAACGCATTCTTGGTGTTGCTCCTCAAGAAACTAAACTGAAATGAAACATTATTCCACCCAATTGTTGAATAAGCATCTACAGTCTGGAACCTTTTATTTTTTTTTTTAGAAAAATGATATTAACAAGATTGAGTCTATACAGAAGAAAGCTGTATTTGCCGTACATCTGATAGGCACTTTTCATCTTCCTCTAACTTTGATAGTCTGAACCTAACCCTATGTCAAAACTTTGCCGCATGAAAAGTTTAGTTTTTGCACACCCTAATTAAATGGTCACGCTGTACCTGCTTAAATAAATACATTAAGTTCGTTGACTGGAAGAGTCATCCACCTGAATTGTAACACGAAGCCATAAAGGAAACACTTTCTGAGAAACCCGTATGGGTTTCCTTTCTGGCTTCATGATACAATCCAGGTGGATGACGATTTTTTTTATTACCTTCCGTGTACTCTTCTCCACCTTGCGGGCTTCCCCAGAACTGATTTGCCATTAAGTTCGTTGAACCATCACGTACTCGTAGCTCTCACAGACTAAACCTTTTAACGTTTCAATCTAGCACCGACATGTACAAACAGTGTTTTTTCTTTTTCTTTTTTTTTTTTTTTCATTTAACAGTAGAGCATTAGAATACTTAGCCTGGAGATATTCGTTCATTGCCATTGGCCGATATGTTTGTAATGATGTGATGTTCTCTGCACTCCTGCAATAGCCCCAGCGGGGCTATTGCAGGAGTGCAGAGAACATCACAATAGGACAACACGAAATCACCATATTTCCTGTTCTCTGGGAGGTCTTTTATTGCTGCTTGCTCCGCCGCAGAATTAGGGCGCACATTTACAAAGCAGTTCAAATATGTGAAAGCGGTAGCAATCGTGGCAGCGAACACAAAACTAGCGAAGGTGATCAGACAAATTCACACGGTTCTCAAGAACGAAAATCTGCCCTCGCTCGCAACGCGCTCACCCATTCGTGAAAAGGACTCGGATCATTGTCGCTTGCCAACTTTTCTCCTTTTTTCTTTGGACAGCAGTCAAGAGGCAACCATTCAGGCGCGCAAGTCCCCGTAGACAATCATTTTGTCAAATACGTTGAATTTCTCTGTGCCTGGATGTATGAGAGAGAGCATATAGCATCTGAGATCGAGCGGCGCGCACGCAGTGGAGAGGCCATGGAGAGATAAGGTATATGTATAGAAAAGCACGGAGGTAAACCAGAGGTAGTTCTGGTTGGCTCTCCTGCACAGAAGTACGGGCTCATGGGGATAAAAAGAGGAAGACAGCGTAAGGAGATAGAAAGAGAGTGGAGCACTAACTAAATATATAAACCACGTATACACTCTACAGCGGTAGCAGGCGGCGTTCTTATAGTCTATCACGTAGGCCCGTTGACTTCGGGAACTTGATCAGCGCAAATATAGCCTTCTGCGCCGAGTTTCTTAGGGTGCACTGGTTTAGTACAAATACGCCGACGCGTTTTCAGCTTAAAGGGACGGTCCGCTTATTGAAAACCTGTAAAAAAAAAAAAGTTACCTCATATAAGAAGTATAGCTTTCGGTTGACTAGTTTGACCAAAGCAACACAAGAGGAAAGTGTTGTGTGACAGGAAAAAATAATGAAGCGAAACCAGTTCATGTCATGGGCCTTCAGCCACAGCGCATGGGGTAACCTTTTACTGAAAGAAGTGAAATGAAGCAAATGAATAAAATAAAGTCAATAAGGTAAATAAATAAATAAGTAAGAAGGAAGCAAGTAAAGACGCATGCTGTGTTATACGTAAGAAAACATGGTGCACTGTAAATCTCGGAATGCCGCCCGCAGTACTTTACTTTTAGGCGGCGCGTCCACCCCGGGCACGAACCATGTTACGCATATATCCACACATTTCACTATATTACGCCCAAAATGCCTACCTAAGCCCCCTGCCACTCTCCCAGCAGCCCTGTAAGCACGGCAGATCACACTGCAGTATCTATATCCTGTCCGGGTTCATCGCTTCACGCCGTCTCGAAATACGAGCGCTGGCTCACGGGAGTCAACTTTCGCGCCTGTATACCATTTTATTACCGCGGCTTGGCTCTTACGCGAAATGGTCGGTTACGAATGCAGCACGACTGAGGCCAGACGTTTAAGGCCTAAAACAAGTAAAAAAATAAATAAATAAGAGTAAGAGGCGAAACTCGTTCACGCCATGAGCCTTCCGCCAGCGCGGGCCACCGCATCCGCGTGTTGGAACAAAACCAAATTCCTCGGACCGAATGCCCTTTTTCATTTGTTCCGTTCTACCATTCTCACCGCCGCGCTACCTCGAACCAGTCAAATACATCAGCGCAAAAGGTCGCGACGTTGTAACTTTTATGACTCCCGGGCACATTAATAAGAGAACGAAACGCAAAAAAAAAAAAAGAAGTAAAAATGGGAGAGTCGCGGTATAAGTGGAAGAAAATAAAGGAGAGGCGCAAAGACAATGTGTCGCTCCACACGTTTGGTGTTTCAGAAGCGCGAGTTATGAATACCCAGGCCGACCCTTGCACCCGCGATGGTGGCAGTGCAGCCCAGGGCGGAACTGGTTCCCCAACTCGCAAATAACGCGTTTCGGCGGCGCCGGGGAAAGAACACCGACCGAAGAAGATATGGCTCGCGCTCCGAGGGCAGCCCGGCGCGAAAAAGAAAACCCCGAGCGGAGGCGGTGGCCGCCGCGTGCGGCTGAAGAACGGTGCCCCGCCGCCACCTCCTCCTCCTCCTCACTGCTTTCGTGATTGTCTCTCTCTGTGCGCCAGACGTGAGCACTTTCAGTGTTTTTTCATGCCGACGCGCCATAACTACAGTCGGCCTTGGCGAGCAAAGCATCTTTGCACTGAGCACGCCGCCGCTCTTTTCTTGCTTTCCTCGATTTCTTCATTTTTTTTCTCTTCTTTCTCTCGCTCACTCCAACCTGATTCGCGTTACGTATGCAAAAGAACCACTGCTCCAGGAGGAAGGGGGGAGGGGGGGGGGGGCAACGCTTTGCGCAACAACTTCGCAGCGCGTGCGCGAGACCACTCATGCCTGTTTATTACTTTTTTTTTTTTTGTTCACTAATCGAGAATCGAGAGAAGGAACCGTCAGATATCCGTGTTCCGGCATCTTTAAGTTTAACTGCTAAAACAAGGATAGAATGTCAGCTACTATACATGGTCGTTTTGAGCGGCAATTCGCCCCAATGAGGTCCGCTATGCAACAAACTAACAGCTATACGCAGCTCAGCGCAAACCTCCATGCCGCGAGTCAAGCAAGCGAAGCGCTTCTCCCTAAGATAACCGCATGCTCGTGAACGTATGTTCTCAACGTAGACGTATTTGATATAATATTAACGGCCGTCGGACGTCATCTGACTCTAACAACTCATAGCCGCCCTATTTCCTGCAATTGCAAGCCGATGTCCGCCCGAATATCATCCACACGTAATATCCACACCTCCGGTGTTCTAATATACTACTACTACTACTACTACGTGGATGGAAGCTGTCCGCTCCAGATGGAGAGGTTGGAAACAGCATGCGTCCGGCACGTATACTTTCTGGGAAAATAGGGATATGCGGGCGTCTCACGGCCATACTGTTGCTTCGGGACGTAAAATCCCATAATATTAAAAAAAATAGGGATGTGTGCAAATTTAAGAGTAGCACTGTCAACGAAAAGGTCACGTTGATTGGGTGCGATTGACTTGCTCGTCATTGTATAGCTGAGCTCTGAGCATAGATCCCACATTTTCCGTTGGCGCAAAGAGAACATACGCGAAGCTCCTTGCGCAGGGATGCTTGCTGGCCGCTCGCTCAGAACCCTTAACGCCACACCTTCTCTGGAGGAAAAAATAGCGCGCCAAGTTTTCCGCCGTCGAAAAGGGTGGTGCCCGGCCAAAGTTGCTACGCTTGTGGGTTGCCATAGATTGCGGTTTATCTGCGGCGTGTGACGGCAAGGGCGTTTCTGTGAGCAGCGATGTTGCTATCCATGTGGTATAGCTGTACATGATTTCTATGTAGGGTCCGGTGCCCCACTCGGGGGTGACGTGGACCACTCCACTGTTGAACACCTCCGCACCATGCTCTGGCGACTCAACGTGCAGCTCGTTCAGCAAACTCCATTAGCTCAAAGCAACTTAGGATGTGTTACCGGCTCGGACAATGAGCCGTTTGGACAATCAAGTTCATCTCTCTCTTGGTAGGGGCGCCAAAATCCGATGACAGTGTCAAAATGCTAGATAAAAAACATGTGTAGCATACCTCATTAAATCAAGCAGGCTAGGAGACTATTTGTCGCTGCCCCGTTTCAAAAGGGATGCAATTAAACAATAATAGTGACATAATGACAGTGGCATAATTGCTGTTCTTATTGTCGTTGAAATCGTTTTATTATTTTGTTAGAAGAGGAAGGGAAGGCAGGAATCATGGCCTGAAAGCCTGCATTATTAATTAATTGTGCAAATAAACCCCGTTATATACTTTATATTCGGAATATTCGTGTAGTGAGATTTCTCGCCTGACAACCCGAGTCTTGCGGAGCAAGTGCTATCATCTATATCTTGTTTAATCAATCTATGTATATCATAATCTATATATTTCATCATCTATATATCATCTATATATGTCATCTATATCATCTTGTTTAAAGTTTTTTCACAATTATGTAAATTCACCACGTTGTTCTTCTCAGGATTACATTTCATTTTCAGTCCCCTCAAACACTCGACAATACCATGCTCTAAATATTGTTCCGTATAGTTCTCGTTCAGACGTGTTTTTGTACAGTTTTTTCCCCCTTACACGATTCAGTGCTGAAATGCTTTGCCCGGAAATGTACGCGAATGCCCTTTAGATGGATTTCTCACTGCTATTTCACAGTTGTAATGTATATGTATAATTGATTGTTCTTTTCCTACTCCTGCTATAGCCAAAGTTTGGCTGCAGTATGTATAAATAAAAAAAATGAAATATAGCGTCCAAATTGGACTGTTGCTTCCTGGACCCTCCTCGTCTTGGTCCATAACATAACATCAGCCGCGTAGTCATCAAGCGCAGATTACGTGTTCTACCAAATTTATATGCTATAGATCTCATCAGGAGGTTCAATAGGTTGGAAGCGATGACGGAGCCTTGCGGTAACTTTCTCTTTGATCAGATATGGATTATCCAGCTGACCTTTCGCCGCAATGTGAAATACTATGTTGTCGATAAAATAACAAATTTAATTAAGTATCCATCATTCCATTTTGGTAGCCGCATCTACGCATTATAGCTTTGTGTTGTACTCCATGAAATGACTTCCTAATGAATATTGCTGCTCTGATATACTGCTGCCGTAATTTGCAGGATATCACTTGCTTAAAGCGTAAAGGTGCCTTCCCTTCGGAGGTGAGATCCTAGTATGGGCGGCTTGGTCTACTTGCTTTCGAGGCGCCATGAATGGCGTGGCAAAGCCAGCATTTCCAATAATTAGCAGTCTACTGAAATGAGAGAGAGGTACGTCTTAGACGGGAGAGAGGGAATCTATTTTCTTGCTTGGTTTCGGAATCACCCCTACACGTGATAGTCCAATAATTTTACAACGTTCTGCTGAAGTGCGAAATGTAGTTCTTAGACTGGAGAGAGGAAATCTAGTATAGGGAATCTAGTTTCTTGCTTGGTTTCGGAATCAGTCCTACATGTGATATTTTCCGTTCTTTTGGAGCGTCGGCCGTAATACACACATTGAAAGTCGCAGTAATATCTGCATTTTAGCTTCTTTCATCTTGCTGTAAGTATTGTGTAACCCCATTTCGGTCAGCAGCCCTCGTGGTGCAGCAGGTATACAAGGCCGTTTACATTTTGTTACATTATATGGTCTATTGCGACCTTTGTGATCATCTGAAGGGAAAACGTAGCTGCCCCAGTTTTTTGCTCTTCTTCATAGTTCTGGAATAATTTATACTCTGGAATTGCTCGTCGAAGTTGTCATTCCAGCGCACCACTCAACCCATTAGCGGCAATCGTTCGTTTCTGGCAGGGGCTGTTAATCTCAAGAGTTCACGTAAACATATTTCTGGCCGATCGTGTTGTCGAAGAGCGTTTCGCAACGCTGCCCGCCGGATGTGCAGTTGGAGTGTTTGTTCTTTGTTGTCTTTGACTCTTGTAGATTATATTGCCAAAGCTATGGCGTCTTTAACTGCGTTGAAGATTAAATAATAATAAAAATCGCAGTTTCGCCTGAAAGGCAAAGCCTTGATAGCGATAGCAAAGTATTAGACAACTAGACGACGTAAGGTTCGTATCTAACTTTTATCGGCCATATAAATTGCAGTAAACATTCGCTTATCAATTAAATTAACAAGCGCGGTGTCAAATGCGCGCAGGCAAACATGAACACATCTCTTCGATGACAGCGAACACTCGCTGTCACAACGCTGGCTTGACGAAGAGCGCCAGCTGCGGGGAGCGAACGCTTCGTGCTGCCTCTCGCTTCAACGTGTCTGGGAAACTTTAGATTACGCGACCTCCAACACTAGGCACGAAGGAAGACAGCGCGCATGAAGCGACCAACCATCTCGCCTCTCTCTCGTCTTTGCACTCGCCGCAGATAATGTCCAAGAGAGGGCGCGCGGGCCGCGTATGCGCGTAGACAGGGAATTGTTGTGGGATATTTATAAGCAGGAAGGCATAGATGACGATTTCGTGGAGCTGCTGAGGGAGATATATAGAGACAACCAAGTACAAGTTGTATGAGAAGGTCGAAAAGGTAATGAAATGGTGCGAATTCGCTAAGGATTGAAGCAAGGATGTCCTCTGTCTCCATTGTTGTTCACACTTTACGTTAAGGGTATAGAAAGGTGACTGGAAAACAGCGAATTAGGGTTTGATTTATCCTACATGCGTAATGGACAAATGGTGCAACAGAAGGTCCCTGGACTGATGTACGCAGACGACATAGTGCTACTAGTGGACAATAAAAAGAAAAAAAAGATTTACAGATACTTGCGAATATCTGTGGCAACGCAGCGACAAATCTAGGCCTTAAGTTTAGCACAGAGAAATCAGGAATTATGATCTTTAATGAAGAGACGAGTAACTACGTGGTGTCAATTCAACAGCAAGTCATACACACAGTCCAGCAATATAAGTACCTCGGCGTACACATAAACGAAGGAAAGAATTACTCAAGCAACCACCAAGATAATTTGAAAATAAAGGGGAAGCGGAATGCAGCAACAATGAAATACAGAGCACTGTGGGGCCACAATAAGTATAAGGTGGTCCGTGGAATCTGGAAAGGAGTAATGGTGCCAGCGCTAACGTTCGCAAATGCCATTCTATGCTTAAAATCGGATATCTTGTCGGGGTTGGAAGTTAACCAAAGATCAGTAGCCGGTTGGCTTTGGGAGTCCCACGGTAAAACCACAAATGAGGCAGTGCAGGTGACATGGGTTGGGCCTCTTTTGAAGTCAGAGAAGCACAGAGCAAAATTAATTTTGAAGAAAGGCTCAGGAACATGGATTAAAATAAATGGGCGGCTAAAGTGCACAAGTATCTGTACATGAAAAGCGTGGACACAGAATGGAGGAAGAGGTCAAGGAAGTTGGCAACCAAGTACAGGATAATCGAAACTGTAAATAGACAACCAGGAGTCATCAGAAAGAAAGTGAGAGAAATAGAGGACTGTGAATTGGATGCAAAGAATGGAAACAAAAAGGACAATGGAGATTTACAAAAATGAGAAGAAAGAAATTAGAAGGGAAAATCTGTACGATAACACAAAGGGCAGTGCCTTGCTATGTGAGGCTCGAGCCGGTTGCCTAAGGACCTAAATCATAACGGAGCAAATATTCGAAACTTGATGAGGCATGTGTATGCTGCAGTAAAGATCCAGAGACCACTCAGCACATCCTAATGGAATGCGACGGGATTCACCCAGGGAGAACTGTAGGTAACGTGCAACTTCCAAAGCGCTTGGGTTTAAAGTGGAAGGAAACATCAACCGATCAGCCGTAGAGATGAGCAAGAGACGATAAAAGTACTGGTGAAAAAAAAAGCAGGGAAGAGATTGATACGACCTGATCTCTTAAAATCTTATGTAGCGGTACAAGGTAAACTTAGAAAAAAAAAGAGAAAAGATTAATGAGAGTTGTACAAAAATGCTAGATAAAGAACATGTATAGTATACCTGATTAAATCAAGCAGGCTAGGTGACTATTTGTCGCCGCCCCGTTTCAAAGGGGATGCCATTAAATCATCATCATCATCGCTCGCATTGGGCGCTCGCATTGGGCGCATTGGGCGCATTGGGGTGATATGGGCTCGACAAATTTTTAAGTAAGGGAGGCTCAGGGTAAAATTGATTTTGAAGAACGACTGAGGAATATGGAAGAAAGTAGATGGGGTGTGAAAAAGAAGAGGGGCGGGGGGTGTTCAGGTCTGCTAAAACCTACCTTTGTACAGGCAAAACATTGACTCACAGTGGAGGAAAAGAACTAGGAAGCTTACCAGCAAGTGTGCGACCGATATGGTCGCAACACGGTAACAAAGAACGCCAAACGCAAAGTGAGAGAGGCTGAGAAAATGTCATGGGTGGCGGCAATGGAAAAGAAACCTGCTATGACTAACTATACCTCAAAGAGAAAAACGAAATCAGGAAAGAACCAATTTATGATAACTCAAAGGGAAGCTCCTTACTTTTCGAAGCGAGATCAGTATGCCTTAGAACGCGCAGTTATAAAGCGAAGTACACCAAGGACGAAGACGCATGTGCTTGCTGCGGTAAAGCTAAGGAAACGATGGAACATGTTTTATTGGAATGTGAAGATATCGACCCAGCTACCAATCTAGGCTCCTCTGACATCCTTGAAGCTTGAGTTCAGGGATAGCAGGAGGAAATTAAACATGTCCGCTATAGAGATTAGTAAGAAGCGATTTGAGGTTTGGTGGCAGAGAAGTATGGAAACCACAAACAACGGAGACGTAAAAAAACAGAGTTCCCAGTAATGGTTCAAAAAGTTTGATGATTGGAATTCTTTGTAGCTGTGTGTTTTCTCAGAAATATAGGTAGGACATTAGGCAAAATAATAACAAGAGCTTGGTGGCGCAACCCACCACCCCGTTCCAAAAGGGATGCTCATATAGCATCCATCCATCCACGCTCAGCCGCGCCGTGCGCAGCCACGGCCGGGCTAGATCGAGGACGCGTGCTCGACAGGATTGAGCCTGTAGTGAAGGATGAGTTGGTGGCAGCATTTCCCCGAATGTTTTAGAATTCCTTATACCTTTTCAGTAAGATAACTAATATGTTTATCCGGTTCAGACTATTATTTGTTTTTTATTTATACTTGATTACGTATGAGGCATCTTACACTGCATTGATTTTATATAATGGCTAGGGTAGCGCCGATTGTTCCTTTAGTCGTTTTTCCTGCCGTCATGTAGTTTGAAGAGTGTTTTTGATTGATCTGTTAAGCTCAGAAATCTACAGCATCAAAAATTCGACAACACCAGTGGTGCATGTTCAGTTCCATGGAAATGACATCGTTGTTGGTGTTCCCTACCGGAGTGATTCGCACAATGTCAACAATGCCTCTACTTATGCCTCCAACTTCTGCACTTTCGTTTTTTTCCTTCAGTATAACCACATTTCGAAGATTTGTAGTCGATTTCAACATCGAGTTGGTGAATTTCTCCCTCAAGAGTCTTCCTGATCTTCAGTGGCTGAGGAGTGGACTACGACCGATTTATTAAGTTCCATGCCTATCGCTTCTTGAATTCCATGCATGCAGGACCGCGCCTTCTGGTCGATGCTTGTTCTTTTGCTTCCACAGCCTCATACTGCGCCTTTTTACTGACCTATGGAGAGTGAGAGATATGTTTCTTTTGCTCGTGTCGTGTCTAGTCCTTGATTAACGTGATAGGTTGCAACGCTTCGAAGCGTTTGTTCCATTGGCAAACCCTTAATTATTTGGTCACCGCCGTTATTTGTTGCAGTAGAGTCCGTTTAGCGCGAGCTGACCTTAATTGGGCATTTGGGATGCTCAGCTTTATGGTCATTTCTCTTCTTGTTGACGTGTTGTTTTCAGAATATAGCTTGTCATGACCGCGAAGGAAACTCACGCACGCAGTGTCGGAATATGACGATAAAGCAGAGGCCATCCGTTGAGATACTCATTTTACTACTGCATCCACCAGGCAAACAAGAGACATCAAAGCTTCCAGTGTTCTTCGCATTTCACAGCGTTTTTGACGTTGTTCGACTCTACTGAAGCATACTCGGCCCCGAACAAAAACGCGCGAAAATTGAGGATAGAAATCGACGTCAATTCACAAATTGCGTATGAGCAGGCAGGTACATGGTGTGAACTGGGGAGTGGACTGACGCCAGAAGTTCATTGCATGTCCAGCATGGCCACGGAGAGCCTTGCTTCCCGCACGTTTCGAGAAACAGCTAACCGCATTCCCACGTGGCCCGGTCCTTCCGCTGAAACAACGGAACAGGACGCAATCACGTTGGGTGCAAGTGAACCCCTTTCCGTTCCTCGCAACGTTCCGTCTTTTGTCAGCGAGGATAGCAGAGTATGTGTCGGGTCGGCATGGAAGGCTCTGCGCTTCCATTCCATCCTGAAGGGGTGCTCGACGGGGTTCCAGCTCTGTGCCAACCCCTTCCCCCCTCCGTAGGCCTCAAGGAATATCGGGTTGCTTCGGAAGGACGTTTGCGCCACGGCCGGCATCCTGGCGCGTCCTTCGACCGCTGCAGCGGCGCTTCTGCACGTCCGATCGCGCTGATGGCGGCGGCGGCGGCGGCGGCCAGGGCGTGACGCAAGAGGAAAAGGCTCCTCGTTTTCCGCTTTTGTCTCAGCGACGCAAACAAGATGGGCCGGCACACGTGAGTGCCGATCGCACTGAGACGGAAACCTCGAAGGTCAGCGCGACCGGAACGGTGAAAGTGGCGGCGGCGGCCAAGCGCGCGCGGCTGGACGAGGGCGACTGCGTCCTTGGCCTTATTCCGCTTTCTATTTCATCCATTCTTCGCCATATCTCGTTGGGACCCATGGGCGGCGGAAAAATAGCCGGTTATGAAACTCGCGCGCACTTCATGATGATGCGGGCTGATGGACGCGGCCGCGGCCTGACTGGCCGCACATCCGTGTCACTCGCGCCGAGACCCCTAAGTGGCCGCCATCACGCCCCGCTGCGCCGCGGCCCGATGGGCGCTGACACGCGGCGGGGCCGATACCGTCCACGCCTGGCGTCGCCGTGCTACGTCGCGTCGTCCTCCGTAGCCCCGTGGACATGTGTCACCTCGCGCGCATGCGTTCCTCCTCTGACCGCCTGGCAACACAACCGAGTCACTCACGCTCGGCGAGTGAGGGGGGCGCTTCTTCACCCGTTGCTGACCGTTGCACTTGTTTGACGCTGCTGCCTTTTACCTCACCTTGGGTTTTTATTGCGGAACTGTCTTTTGTTTCGTTTGTTTCTGCTTTGCATATTCTAACACCAATTTACTGTCGAAGTCTACGGCGGAACTTACGTCATCGATAACACACACTTGAATCAAGGGGGAAGAGTTAGAGAGAGAGAGAGATAAAACCTTTATTTAAAGTGAGATGACTCGCTAAAGACTGTTTTAATGCCGCGAACCAATTTTTCTATTGGTTCCTCAACACACACTGATTTCACCAACCGTGCGGCCTTTGCGTTTCTTCGTGCATTCTTCACCCCTTCCTTCGCACGCAGTTTACGATTTTGCCTTCCTCCGTGTCCATTCCCTCGCTTCCGGTCGGAACGCGTTCCGTGTTCCGTGTGTTCCGTGTGGTTACCGGCTGAAACAGAAATCTTGCGGTTTTCAGAGACACAGATTCTTGGTCCATGGCCCCACGCGTCGCAGGCTTACAAAGCGACGTGGCCAGAGATGCTGCAAAAAGTCACGTGGTCACAGCCAATGAACGGGAGGCGTGCGCCGCGTGGGCCGCTGGATTCTTTGAATCGCCAGCAGATAGCGCTCACCTCCGCGCATCTGTGGCAGCGGCGGTGCCGGCCATGCGGAAAAAAAAAAAAAAAAAAAAAAAAACCCCAGAAAGCATGCCTTCGCGCATAGCGTTCGCCGCAAGCGTTTCCCGGTAAAGATTACAGCTGCATAAGCTGCAGTTGCCGGGAAGAGGCAGCTGTGTTGCCCGTTTATATATAGCGTCGCGGCGCTGCCAGTCGGTGCGGTGATTTCGGTGAGTTCTGTCGTGCGCTCCGATGGACGAACCTTCGACTTCTCAGCCAGTAGCTGCGCCCGGCTTCTTTGGACGTCCACGCAAGTACGCGAACGAGGCCGAGGCGTCGTCGGGGAGACGTCGCAATGCTTTCGCATTTATCCACGTAGGGACACCTAAATGCCCTTGAATGTTTTTCGCTACATCTCCCTCCCGAAATGGGCAACGGAGCTTGCGGCACCACTGACTATGTGCCATTGCCCACTTGAATCGTCAATTTCCGTTTGGCATAGTTGAATTACTTGGAAACAATCGGCCAAACAAGCAAACAATAAATAAGTAAATAGCTCATATAACCTCGAAATGCTTTCTGAGGATTATCACTGCTCTCGCATCTTCTGCAGTGTGTTGTTCACCAATACTATGATTGCAGTCGAACGCCTCTACAACTTGCGCCTTTACTACGAAATGGTCTGTATAACGAAGGATTGGTTATGTCCCAGCTGAATTCCCGTACTTCCTATGTATATTGTGAACGCGTCTACAACGACGACCGCTACAACGAATTTGCCTGTTCAAAGAAGGAATTTAAGAGTCCCCGACAGCTGATCTGTCGCTTTACAACGAACGCCACGTACCGGTGCCACCACTGCCCTCCGCAAACGCCACTAAGCTGCGCTCTGCATTAGCGCTAACGGCAGCGCTAGCGAGGCCCTTGACGAGCGTGCCAATGTCAGCGAGTGTTCTGTTGCACTGCTCCAGGAATCGCTCAACTTGTACGCGGCTTGCTGTAACACAGAAGCGGGTGCGACGACTTATGAATGCGTCGCATTTGATGAGTACGTGATGATATAGAAACTTACGACCGACGATGTCTTCAAGCCTATAAACGAAGCGAGAATTTTCACGGCAAGAGAGGCGATATAGCGGCATTCTACAATCTGCAACGTGGGAGCGATGCAAGGTAGACCTTGCGTGGCTCCCGCGTTTCGCTGTGGAGCATGCCGTGTGCCTCGGTGCAAAAGGTCGGCTAGAGTCGCAACAAAAAACGACAGACAAAACTGTGCAAGAAAAAAAAAAAAAACCGATTTATGTTGTAAGTTACTCTTGAATTCACATCGAATAAATGTTATCTTTTGTTGAACGTGCTTGGCCTGCTCTACTGTGAGTGGTATGGTGCGCGATCTTTACAACAAAGTGACATGTGTATAACGAAGGATTTTAGAGGACCCAAGCACTCGTAATGAACGCGTTTCAGGCCAAGTGGTCCTATAGTACTAGGCTGTGTTGGACTCTTCTGTCTGTTTGCGAGGGTTTCCATTTTTTTTTTAGTGTCAGTGTGTGTGTTTGTTTTTATCTCTTGTTTTTATCATGTTATTTTCATGCTCTCCAACAGTCCTTTATTTATTCCGTCATACTCCTCTGCAAGCGAGTGGGCGTGGTGCCTCTTTTAGGAGATAGTTGCTAGCCCGCTTTTCTTTCTCTTTCTGATGTTTGTATATATGTTTAGATGTTTAAAAATAACAATAATTTCAATAAAATATTGCTGGCATAGAGCTGAGTGGTGCACGCCAGCTTAGTGGCTCCTTCCGTGCTGGCCATTGCGAGTGCTACTCCAGCTGTGCGTCGTATATACACTGTGTTCCCCGGTATGCAAATATTAAAGGTAAAAAAAGTAACCTCGAGGCTCTTCACATAAAACTGAGGCTAAAAGGACTTGCTATAGCAAATGAAGGTCTTACGTTGACATAGGACGCATACAAGGCATCAGACAAGTTGAGACGAATCGGCCGGCGCACTGAGTAACAAGTAGAATGTGCTAGCGCAAGCAAAAGTTTGCGTGATTAAACGCGTCGGAGGCACATATGACGCACAAGAGGCTTGAGACAAGAGGATTAGCGAGCCAATGGAAACATTAAGTACCTATAACTTGCAATCTCAAGTAAAAGAAGACAAAGTTACGCGCGGTGCGTGGTCCAAAGAAATTATTAATTCGGTTCTCGTTGAGCATTGCGTTACCAAAATGGGAGCACGAAAATGTTCGCGCGAACAAACACAACATGCGTATCTTTTTTTTTCTTTCTACATCTTTCATTATAAAAGCAGACAAACATATTAACAAAGTGAAGACCGAAGTCTCAGAAATATCAAAAATGAAAAGAAGGAGTGGCGCTTGCGCCATAGTTTTTATGCATAGGGCGCCTATTCTGCGAGAAATAAATGTTTATCAGAGCTCATCCCTTGTCTCGTTATCCTCATGTTGCGATCGTTCGCTTCGGGTTAAACTTAATGTACTTCGGGTAAATTTGATCGGAACTCGTTAAAATTTTATTTGTATAAACACACCGACACGGTATTTTGTGTGCTCATGGATCGAACGGACTTTGTTTGCTTTCCATACATAGCCATTTAAAGAACTTTGAATACGAATGACAGTCTTAGCATTTGCCGGACCAGTTTTCTTTCCGGCTATTTAACCGCTTTTCGTGGGCCGATCACGAAGATATCGATTTCTAAAAACGTGGATCGATGCCGAAGACTGGGCTGTCTAAATTCCGTTAAAATTTTTTTTCCAGTGCTCGCAGGAATCCAACCAGTGGGCGCGTTAAGTTAGCGCGCTCCGAACTCCAAAGGAGCACGCTGGAGTGCGCTCGAGTGCGACGCCTTCGGAGCTTAACGGCGATTTTCGCCGACTGCTTTCGGGCGCACGAACGCGCCGTCTGGCGAATGTTATGTTGCTTCCGCGACCGCTATCGCATTGCGCGCGCTTTTATTGCGATAGCAATTATATGGACACTTCCACCGGATTTCTGCCGTCGTCGTCGCCGTGAGGTTCCGTATAGATAAAATCGTCGCCGCGCGCCGTATGCCCGAGCGGAAGCGTGCGGGGACGCACGCTATCACGGAGAGCGAACGCACTCAATCTCCCACGCGCAAGCAAGGAAGCGGGAAGCGAGCGCCGGAGGGAGCGGGGGGGGGGGGGCGCACTTCTACTCTGCCAACAACCGCGCTCGTCGCTCGCACCGTCTCTTATCTCCACACGGCTCTGACCTTTATGCGCTGTGCATTCGCCGCTCAGTTTCCTTGAAGCGATAGACCGTGCGTACCTTCGCCCGCTGCGGCGAACGGTTTTCACAGTCGTTTTGTTTGATCTATTCATGTTGTTTTTCACACCCAGTTAGTAATATGCATTTTAGCTACACATGCATGCTGCCCGGATTAAAGGTGTGTCCCTTCGCACGCGCTGCCCACGGGCAGCGCTTCATGTTTCACATTACGACTTACGCCGCAGCACATGACTTAGTTTACTCAATTCATATTTAGCATTGCCGGACCAGACATTTTTTAAAGATCTTTCAGTTCTTGATGGCGATGAAGAGCTAGAAGAACTTAGCAGCAGCTTATGTTGCGATAACCGCAGAGGTACCCTCTCAGAGGATTTATTTCGTGGCTGCTGATGACTCATTGCCGATCGCAAGAGGACGAGCCTTAGATGCGAGACATCAGGATTATGTGATCAACCTTGGCCCACATACACGGACAAAGAGCAGTGCCCCAACATCTAAAAATGAGGACCTGAAGAAGATCATGACGTCCCGAAGCGTCTGGCAAGTAATGATCCGGACCAGTTTTCTTTCCGGCTATTTAACCGCTTTCGTGGGCGGCCGATCACGAAGATATCGGTTTCTAAAAATGTGGATCGATCCCGAAGACTGGGCTGTCTAAATTCCGTTAAAATTTTTCTCCAGTGCTCGCAGGAATCCAACCAGTGTCACATGGGTTCCTCAAGCACAGTAGCCCGACACTTAAGCGCGCTACGCCATAAATGCCCGTGGAGGCGGGAATGATTCTCACTGTTCGCACGCACCGGCACGCCCCGCATCCAGGCACGCCCGAACTCGCGGGCGTGCCGCTAGATGGAGCCGCCTGCCCAGAGTGACGCGCGAACTCGGAGCTCGGCTGCATTGCACGCCTCATACGCACCGGCGCGTCGCCATGCAGCCTTGGAGGCCACGCAAAGAACTTCGCGTAGACTTCGCGGCGGCACCGGTAAAAGGCGCAGTGCGTGCAGAGGGAGTTAAATTAAATGTACGAGTAAAGGCTCGGCACAACACATTCGCAAAAAAGATAAGAACGCACAAAAAGAAAAGATTCTGGAACCGTGTAGGAGCACTCGGAGCTTGAAATAAAAATTCGCAAACGGCTATAAGGGATGAAGACGGTAACATCATCGAAGGAGACGACACGCTACGGTACATCCAAGATGTTATTAGGGATAACTTCGGCGAGAGAGCGTAGTCCAGACCCAAGCAGATCCGGCAACAGAGAAGCCTGAGAGATCAAATTTTCGCGTAGAAAGCTTCTACCGAGGGGAAAAAAAAAAAAAAAACGGAAGAATATGTTCCTAATAACACGGACGCAGGATCCGATGAAATATCCAGTGCAGCTAATGAAATAACGGGGTGTAATGAGCAATACATATGGCTGCCTAATGCCACGGAGCAAGTGATTAAAACGACGCAAATTTCGTTTGCGTGGCCTGAAAGCACGATGAACCTTATCTATAAGGGCAAAGGTGACAAAAATAAGACGAGCTCGTACAGTCCAGTTACAGTAACTTCGGTGATGTATAGAATGGCAATACAAGCCATAAAATTAGAGCTGTCGAAGGGCATGAAGGAGAAGGATATACCGGGGGAACTGCAGAGGGGGTTCAGACCATGCAGGCGCTTAGAGGATACTATTCTTATACTAACTGAGGGCACAGAGATTTCAATAGCTCAGAATAGAGCCTTTATGGATAGGATTACTAGATATTAAGGGAGCCTCCGACAATGTAGACAGGGAATTGCTAGGGGATATTCTCATGCACGAGGGCATTGACGATGATTTCGTGAAGCTGTTGAGGGAAATTTATAGAAATAACCGAGTACAAATCGTACGGGAAGGTCGGAAACCCAATGAAGTTATGGAAATTCACTGAGGGCTGAACCAAGGGTATCCTCTGCCTCCATTGTTGCTCACGCTTTATATCAAGGGCATAGGAAGACGACTGGAAAGCAGTGAAATAGGTTTTCATCTATCTTACATCAGTATTGGGCAAAAGGTGCAACCGAGGGTCCCTGGGCTTATGTATGCAGAAGACATAGTGCTACTAGCGGACAATGCAATGAATTTACAGAGACATGCGAATATAAGTGGCAATGCAGCGTCGAATATCGGCCTTATAAGGTTACCACAGAGAAATAGGGGATTATGATCTTTAATGAGGAGACGAGTGATGATGCGGTATCAATTCAACAAGAAGTCATACCCATAGCCAAGCAATACAAATACCTGGGTGTATACATAAACGAAGAAAAGACCTACACAAGCATCCACGTACCAAGATAATTTAAAAATGGTAGGGAAGCGTAATGCAGCAATAATGAACATAGAGAACTTTTGGGCTACAATAAATATGAGGTACTGCGAGGAATCTGGAAAGGAGTAACGGTGCCTGCGCTAGCGTTCGCAAATCCACTTCTGTGCTATAAATCAGAAATCCTGTCGGGGTTGAAGATTAACCAGAGGGTGGCGGGCCGATAGGTTTTGGGGGCCCACGGTAAGACCACAAATGAGGCAGTGCAAAGTGACATGGGTTGGGCTTCTTTCGAAGTCACAGAAACGCAGAGCAAGATTAGTTTTGAAGAAACACTAAGGAACATGGATGAAAAGAAATGGCTGGCTAAAGTGCACAAACATCTGTACCTCAAAAGCGTGCACACGGAAGGGAGGTAGAGGTCAGGAAAGTTGGCAACCAAGTACAGGGCAATCGAAATGCAAATAGACAACCAGGAGTCATAAAAAAAAGTAAGAGAAACAGAGACGGCAAATTGGATGCAAGTGATGAAAAAAAAAAAAAAAAAAAGACCACGGAGATTTACAAAAACGGCAAGAAAGAAATGAGGAGGTAAAATCTGTATGATAACGGAAAGGTGAGTGTTTTGCTATTTGAGGCCCGTGCTGGCTGCCTGAGCAAATATGCACGACCGCATAAGGCTCGTGCGTGCTGCAAAAAGAAAGGGGGAAAAAGGAAAAAAAGGAAGAAAGCCAGGAGACGGCTCGAAACATCGTAAAGGAAAGCTAGGACATTAACCCAGCGAAACCTGTAGGCAGTGTTAACTTTCCAGAAGCGTTAAGATTAAAAAAAAAAAAAAAAAAAAAAAAAAAAAAAAAAAGATGGAAGGAGGAACTGGTCAGCAGTCGAGATAAGTAAAAGGCGTTTAGAGTGCTGGTGGAAGAAAAGCAGGGAAGAGATTGATACAACCGGAATCATAGTGATAGTGCGTAGATGCTTTAAATACGAAAGTTAAGGTCGAGGTCAGATGCGCAAATGGCTCGATAGCGACAGATGTAAAAAATTTAATTAAACCAAGCAGGCTAGAGGACTGATTGTCCCCGCCCCGTTTCAAACGGGATGCCAATAAACATCGTCATCATCATCATCGGAAGTGCGAGAGAGGAGCCCGAATGCAGTGCACGCCTGATATGCGACGCGTTTCGACTAATCGCATACTTGAATTGTCATCGTAGATAAGTTCCGGCCGAATTTTTTTTTTCATGCTTGCAGAATGCACGGGTTTTTTTTTTTTTTTTAGTGGCTATTTCAGATACCAGAGTATCTTGCGGCAGTTTCGTCTTTATACACTTACTTTAAGGAATATCTAAAAAAATGGGGAAGGAAAGAAACAGATATTTTACATCTTTGTTTGATGTACATATAAAAAAAAAGAACAGGATGCGTCGCGAATTATTTTACAGTTTGACTGTAAAATCCCCATGCTACGAAAATCACAAATGTCAGACGTTTTACGCCCTATTGCATGGAAAATAGAACCGGCGTACTTGTGATAAAGGTTACAGAAAAGGCCTCTAAAATGTGGCGTTTAGCTGCGACTGTACGTGCGCCGAGTGTGTGCATATGCGCGGCTTCGTCTAGGTGTCCCTCCTCTTTGCAACTTATAAATCCACGCTATGAACAATTTCCCGCTAGTTTTCGACGTATAAGTTCGACAAATGGTGCAGAAATTGTCCGTAATTTTATTCTGTTGAGGCAGAGTACAGAGTGTCTGTAAAACAAAATGCATAGGTTAGATTGTAAAAGCATAAGCAGAAAATTATGTTGACCGACAAAACGTGCCACTTGACCCCCCCCTCCCCCCCCTCATTTTTTTTCAGTACTTTTCTGGAAAATTTTCTTAGAGTGTGCCCGTACCATTTCCTTGTCGATATTGTTGATTGAGAAGCTTACCGTTGCGTTCGTATTATATTCTGTTTTATATTTTAGATTATGATTAGATTATATTATAATGATTTTGTACCCCCCAACCTTCATATAATGCCCTGCAATGAATCTTTAGGATATATATATATATATATATATATATATATATATATATATATATATATATATATATATGAAAATAAATGAAGTTAGCTCAGTGAATAAAGTCATTTCATTTCATTTCAAATAAATGAATGACAGTACAAAAATATAAATCTCTTGACTTCTGGCAAAGCTTTCTGCAGTCAGTGTCACGTCAAAGCTGACGCAGTCAGGTTCCGTCGGAACCAGTTTGACTCGCGGGCAAGAATTTGCAAGCACCGGTGTGCGACAGAAGCAGATGAGATGCACGCAGGCCAGGAACCGATCGCGGAGTGATCTCAAGTATGACAATCTTCGCGAAAGTGGCCGCGGTTCTTTTTGAGGGCGACCAGATGCCGAGGTTGTTTGAACAATAAAGGCCTCGGCCCTTTGCGAAGTCCACGAAGTGGGCCGGCACACACAGTGCAAGTCGCGACCCAATAAAACTGAGAACAGTACGACAAAGCGCGGAGGCGAAATTAACGGAACCGAGGAAAAAAGAAAGAAAGAAATAACGTTCGCAAAACGAAGCCACGCGGAAAGGCCGCGCGACCTCCTCCTCTGTCGCGTGCGGGACGCGCGAACAACGCACGTCGCCTCATTCCACTCGAAGCGGAAAGCGCAGGATTACTCGGCGCTCGACGAGCGAACGAAGCATGGTGGAATTAGTACAGCGATCGACCGAGGGAACGAGACGGTGATTGACAAATCCGGGCGCTGCTCGTCGATATGTTGACAGCTCCGCAGTGTTGACTCGGAGGGGGGTGGCTAGCGCTTCCGAGTGCGAGCGCTCAATTAAAGAGGGACGACGCGCAGCAGCGCTCGATGGGGCCGATAACTCGCGGCGCGTCGACCTGTGCAAACTGTGGACGGAGGGCACCCGCGTGCCAGCAGCGCCACCGCAGTGGTGCACGGCGGCCCCCGCAAGCACTTGAAACTCGCCGGCACCCTCCCCCCACCCCACCCCGACTAGTGGCTCTCGAGCTTTTGTCTCGGCGAACAACTTGATCATCCCCGGCAATTAATCAAACAGGGCCGTCGGACGGACGACCCGCTGAGCTCTCTCTCACTCCGAGGGCCGATACAGGCCTGGCAGCCCCACTTGTTCCCGATCTGACAGCTCGGATGGCCGGGGGGGTCGCGCTTGCCGCGCGCAGCGGCAGCAGACACTGACAAGAATCCCGCGCCGCTCCCAAGTGGCCCCGGAATTCGCCCGTCCGCAAGGTGATTACGGGAATCCCTCCCGCCGCCGGAAGACGCCCGGGCCCGGCCGCGCTCAGCATGCGTCCCCCACACTCTCGCCCTCTTCCTCGTCGCTGGGGCTCAGCTGGCGCGTCCCGAGCGCAGTGGACGGCCGCACAGCACCGCTGCCGCTCCTTCTTATATTAGTCCCGTTCCAGTGGCAAAGGGTGTATTGAATCACGCAGCAACCACAGTGTCCTTCAGGTGATGCGATTTGACAGCTTACGCGAACGATGTAGCCGAACCAAGATAATGAAAAAGAAACTAGGCAATAGTGAACCATGGCATGACGTTTTTTCCTAATAAAGTGCATCATCATCGGCATCGCCATTAGTGCGAGTGGATGTGGATATGATACAAGCGAGCGCTCGTGAACGCAAAAATTGACCCTCGTAGACAGAAAGTCTGCGAATGTCCAGCTACGTAGAGCCTCCCCCATTCCAGCGGCAAGGCACGTTGACAATGTAAGATGACTCTTCAGCAGTCTTCATCCGGTGAGACAGAAATCGCAGTGCTGCATCTGGAGCATTCGTGGGCGAGTTGCACGGCTGCGCTTTATCATTCTTTTCGCATTCCTTAGGCTCCACAATTTAACATATCACTAAAAAAGATTGTAAATATATTGAGAGAAAGACAGCCGTTTCTGGAGTCTTACAACGCATAAACATAGGATGGTGGGGTAAAGTTGAGGTGCGTGATGGTACATGGCTTGGGAATCGGGTGGAAAGGTTGAAAGCTCAAGCTATCTTATTTCGCGTACTCTATTTCACCTGTGCATATAAGGAGAATTCTCGTGCGTTACATTTGCGTCCAGCTATGTCCTACGCGTAAGAAAATTTCATCATTCATTTTATTTTTACTTCGCTGAAAGTTACAGATGCACCATTACTAAGCATGCAGGACTCCCGAAAGAGCTCGAAATATCCTGTTATCGAGCAGAGTGTGGTGTCGGTTTCGAATACTAGAAAGGCAAGCAGCCACCGTGATACAACCGTACTATGAATAGTATACGAGTAGATGGGAAGTCAGTTAGAGCTCTACTGTTGATTACAAGGATTGATAGAACAGCGGGTTGTCGTTATGCTCTGTATATACATATATAGAGCCGCTGCGAACAGTTGTGCGCCCATTTCAATAATGTCAGCGTCAAGATACAGCGTCTCTGACGAGTCCTTACAGCTCGCATAGAATTGCGGTCACGGACTCTGCAAGCCAATCTACCTTTGATTCACTGGCAAGCTCCGAGTCGGATGACAGCGACTGCGGAGAGACCGTCCTCGCGACTGCCTATACATCACAGTGACAAGCGTTGCGTGCCACAACAGTGTTACAACGTCATACGTGTAAGGTTTCTGCGTGGCACCCTGGGTGTGTCATGCCGCTGTCAGTTTGACATATTTTCGCGTCCTTTCTGTATAGTTGTCAAGAGACGTATACTTGAGGAAAAAGTTCTGCATTGGCTCTGTGGTTATTAGTCCGAGATCTGGACCAGACTTTCTGGATGCGCGAGATTCACAAAACTTAGAGGACAGGCGTAGTGCGATACCTGAACACACTGGAGCGCGCTTCCCCGTGCTTTCTCGTCAAGTTGTACGAAGTGATGTTGCGAATGAAAACAAAAATAACATGTTTTCGGAAGAAGAGCTACTTGCGTACCAAGTTTGTTCTTCAACGTCTTGCTTTCACCGTCAGTGTTGCATTGTCATTAAGCCTTATCCAGGGTCGTAGCTTCCTGTGTACCAGGATGCCGCCTGCCCAGCCCCCCTTACCTTCCCCTCGACTCCGGTCAAGTGAGTGCCTCCCCCCCCCCCCCCCCTCTCCCTCCGAAAGAAACTCCTGGCTATCTGGCCTTGTATATAGTATGACGGCTGTTATATACCTAGTGCATGTATGTTTTATGCGCGTATACGTTTGCGCTCGCCTTGACGGTATATACATTGCAGTGTCTTATATGCCACCACGTATTCTTCATTTGCAGTTGTTTGGCATGCATTTGGAGGCAACGGAGACCTCGTGTTACTCCCAACAGTTTCCTGGCCACCCACATCGAGCGGCAAAGCGCTTTCTCCACAGGTCCTTTCCGAGACATGAACGCCAAACGTTCTGTCTGAACGCTGGCTACCTGGCACAAGAACAGGCTTCCGCTTCCTTCTCACTTCTGCTCCCGTTGACAGGTGAAACACCGAAGGCGTATTGCTGGCGCCAGCCATGACGCATTCCTTATGTCGCGCTCCAATGACGCATCGTACGTGCGCTATTAGGTAACGGATGTTTTTTACGACCTTGGCAGGTAAGTCGTCCTGCTAAGTATAGCTGCGTAGGCGTCGCCAGTACACGAACCAGCTTATATTCACACCGTGCGTGACCTTTTTTTTCGTCTTGTCGACGTGCGCTAATAAAAAATGTTAATTCTTCGTAGTTTCCTGCAATGACTCGGCATGTAAAATCTGAGCGGAGCGGAGCGTAAGTGACGCTGTGTCTGTTATTCTCACTTCCAGGGCGACAACTCGTGATACGCAGTCGAACCGCAGCCAGTTTTGCCTAGATGAATGGATCCGCGTTTGGCCAATGTACCATACATCGTCCGGTCCATAAGGGGCAGGAAAATGTCGCCATGGCTATATGGTGTTCGGCTATTCAGAACGGTCGCATCCTGATGGACAGGATAGTGGTGAAATTATATATTTCCATTTAATGGCCAGTGAATTAGGACTGTGTATATACGGCGCGACGACATAACACCCGTGGCGGACACAGTATACATTTACGACGTGTGGAGTGAGCTTCAGCACAGAATACTAAAGTGCATAACACGTGATATGCAAGTGCTAATAATTACAAATAATGGAAGTAAGTTGTAGTTACATTGTGTGACTATTTAGTGTGACGTAATTAGTTCTTGTTAGGGATTCCAGTGTCTTCGAAAAAAAAAAAAAAATGTCCGAGTGCGTTCGATGCTTTTCGCTATAATCCTGCTGAAGTATAATCCTGCTGAAAAGACAAAAAGTGCGATATCTTCCATGGGCCGATTTCTACAAAGTCCGTTACCATTAATAAAAATGATAAGAGATCACCTTCTGTATTTGGCCCGTAGTGTTTGTCCTCGTAGAACCAGCCAACATCTACATAGTTGCACGTTTTTTGGTCGCGATACCAACAAGCTTGCTTTTGAGAGCCGGCACGAAATGCGCGCGCAGGTGAACCTTTACCGCGGCGAGCGTTTTCTCCACCGACGCAGCCGCGCACTCGTCGAGCGCTGCGTGGACGTGGCCATTCGATGAGGTATGCGACGGCCGCGGCGTACAGTTGTTCGAACGCGCGAAGGCAGCGCTCCCGTCAAGCGCCATCCATCACTCTCCAGGGCCTTGGGGCGCAAAACCAAGCCTGGGAAACAGAGTGACACATTGCCGAGCAAATCGCCCGACGGCCGGACTCACCCCTCGGAGCGGCGCGCGAGGCCGCGGCGCGTTACCTCACAGCGCAGCGTGCGCCCGCACGATGCTAGAATAACAAGCCGAATGTGCTGGGCCGTGCACCGAGGGGCCTGCGCCAGCGCGGGACCCCAAGCACCCCCTGCACCGTCCTCCTGTCTGTCTGTGCGGCCGACCTCAGAGCGTTGCTGGGGCCGGCGCAGCTGAGAGGCTCGCGACAGCTGCTGATCAACCCCCCCTCCCGCAAGCACCGGCCTTAGCACGGGCCAATACTTCACCCATCCGGCGAGGAACGGATCCCGGCCCGTGGGCTTCCGCGGAGTGGGCCCCAAGCGACAAGTCCTTCGGTCCGACTCCCACGCACCTCATTCCACGGGTGAGGGCGACACGTTGAATAAAGGCGCCTCGGTTCCAGGCGTCGCGCGCGCGAGCCGAGCCCAATAATTCTTGTCATTCTTGGGTGCCCTCGGCGCGCTACGCGGCCCGCTGTGGAGGCACGGGGGTGCTGTCTTCCCCAAATAAATTGCTAGCCCATTTCGCCGGAGCGAAGGGGTTCGGAATTGAATGTGCGCCACTTTGTCGAGAGCAGTAGCCATTGTGCACAACTGTTGCTGCTGGAGCACTGGTGATTTACTCGTTCGGGCAGCCTCGCAATGGACGTCGAGGCGTGGGACGCCGCGGAGAGAGCGAAGAGGTTGCAAGGCTCTTTGCTTCAGAATTTTGTGATTTAATCTTGCTCAGATGTTCAGGAAAGGAAAACAGATCTAACAGAGACCATCATCTGTCTTCCCTGTTTATCCTGAGCGAGACCCGCTGCGATGGCTCATTTGCTACGGCGTTGTGCTGCTGAGCACAGGGTCGCTGGTTAGAACGGCAGTTAGAACAAGAGCTACGCTCCATTGATCCCCACCGACCCTTCTCGCTCGTAAACTTGCTCGGCCCATGGCCATCGAAAATAACACAGCGAAAAGCATCGAACCGTACTCGGACATCTTTTTTTTTTCGAAGACACAGGCATCTCTAACAAGTGCTAGAAACGTCACACTAAATAGTCACACAATGTAACTACAACTTACTTCCATTATTTGTAATTATTAGCGCTTGCATATCCCGTGTTATACACTTAAGCAGTCTGTGCTGAAGCTCACTATTGACTGTCATATTTCTGTGCGTGCAGTTAGTTTAATCTACATCGTGGCTGCTTGTGTTTGTTTGTGAATTTGTTTACGAACCCATTGGGGTGCGACTTTCCTTTGCCTTCAATATCTATATGTTCCTGTGTGTATATGACTGTGTGCTGTGGATTTTGGGCGCTATGACATTGTTTATTTTCCTTTTCTTACTACACATATGTTTTATATTGTTGTATCTGCTATGCGAAAAGGAGTAGCCGTCACCATTATAGGGTGGCTCCATCTATTCCTTTATTTTAATTTCAATAAAAGATCAATCAATCAATCAATCAATCAATCAATCAATCAATCAATCAATGTTCTTTAGTGAGGTCAATTGAAACGTGTTTTTTTTTTCTTTTTTTACCATTGGAAAACAACTGTTTTTTGTACGTGCAAAAAACATCCTAGAGCCACGATGATTATTCGGCCAGTGACTGTATCGTGTGCTCCACCTTGGGCAAATAGGTTCTCTGCGGCTTGTTGGCCATGTGGTTCGCGCGAAGTTAAATTTGGAGTGTATGCATGCTTGGGAGCCTGTGACGAAAATAATTAGTGACACATTGGACATCTTTTAAGTGACAATAAAAAGTTACGTGCTGGCGACTCCCGCAATAGGTATCATCCGACAATTCCTCCGATTTTAGAGTGTATATAAAACCCCACGTGGCCATATTTAAACTGTAACTCTTCAATACGGCATCCTTCATAGCCCTCAATGCATCTTTGGGACGTAAAACACAATCAAGTTCCTTACATTCGCGTGTTTAGTTGAAAAATCGGCATTGATTTTTACGTAAACTGAAACGTAATCTGTTAGTAATCTGTTACGCAATCTAAAAATAATAATAATAATAATAAAATAAGACTGTGACGTGCGTGGCGGCATTGTGACTTCACTGCGTATATTGGCTTGGGGAACACTGTGTGTTCTCAAGTTTATTCTCACGGCATTCGTTTCTGTGATATGTATGTTTGTGGCGTTAGTCTGCATTAAATTAGCAAGAATCGGTGTGCCGTATAGGTACTACGCGCTCGTCGGTCCCGGATGAAGTACGGCTTTCGCGAAGCTTGGTGTGCACACAGTGACGACGTTGAGACAGATGAAGAAATGCCACCAGAAAGAGCTGCTTTCTGCTATATTTTCCCGAGTTCAGTTTTGTCCTATGAAACCCGCTGAGATGCTGCCTTCTTAAGCGGGATCCCCCCCCCTTCTATACATGGGTAGCTGTGCACGGAATCGTTGCCGTGCATGTCAGAAACGGCAATACCGCAGCCGAAGACGCTCAACAGAATTTTAGCAATAATCTGAGCTATCTGACACACACACACACACACACACACACACACACACACACACACACACACACACACATATATATATATATAGCGCTATGGTATTTGGAACCTATAAGGCCCGCTGTATTACATAACTAAATGGACGAGCTTTCTCTTAACGCTGACGCAATGCACCAGTTTACCAACGTTATTCGCGCGTATGCAGTGGACGCACCGAGTCCAAGACGACGATACTGACGCTTCGTTTCGCTTCAGTACAAACACCAAAGAAAAGAACAAAAACGACCCATGTCAGCCGTTGCATACTTCCGACGACAATTTTTGTTTTGTTTTGTACGGCACATGCAGCGCCGACACAACAATCTCGCTACGCTTGGTGCGCGCAAAAGAGACAACGTCGCGACATCATAGTGGAACGGCCCAACGTTTTGTCAGCTGCCACGCGCTGTCTTGCCACTGTGACACACGAGCACGGGAACGTTGTGGGCAACTCTCGGTCGGATCGCGCGGCTAGCTCACGCGGATGCCGTGACACTTATCAGGCTACCGGCGGCGAGCAACCCGCGGCGTGCCCGCACATGGGCCTCCGCGGTGGCCACAGGTGGCCCAGTCCTCGAGCCCCGAGCACCTCTGCGGCGGCGGCATTTTCGGCGGCGTCCTTGCGGCCGACCTTGAAGAGCGCCGATGCGGCCACGCGAGCCGGCGGCGCTGCTGAAAAACACGGAGTCCCGGGACCGCGTTCCGCGCGCCTTGTAAATCAGGGCCGCCGAACCCCTTGCCGTCCGAAGAAGCAGCAAGCGGCAGCCGCGGCAGCCGCGAGCGCGGCTCAAGAAGAAAATAGCCGGCCGTGTGAAAGGCGAACGTTGTAAATCGCTGTCTTACGGCGCCTTTTCTTTCGCCGTGTCTGGCCGCTGGGGTCGCGGCGCAGGTGCTTCAACGGGAACAGCGTCGGAATGCCCCGGCGGCTGCCTTTGAAGTGGCCCGCCAACAAGCGGCCTGCTTATTGCCCTAATCTATATATCACGTCAAGGGGACAATCTGGGGCTGCCGCGAAACAAGCCGCGTCGCGGCAACAACAGGACGGCCCCGCGATTAGCCCGGGGCCGCGGCTCCGGGCTGCTCGCCGCGCACTGGTGTAGAGCCAGCGGGCTTCGACGACGGAGGGAAAGCGTCTCCGCCGAGCTTTGCCACGGAAAGGGGCTCAACAGAAGCCGAGCGGCCACAAATACGGAATGTTTCCTGAATATCTGTCGGCCGTGTTCACGAAGCTTTTCGTTCGGAAGTGCCTTTTGCGATTGGCTGGCCGCCTCGGCTAATATGTCTAGTGCCAGTATTTACTGGAATTTCTTCTCAAGAACAATCTAGCTTGTGAGCTTTTTATGAACAGGGGCCCTGCAATCGTTGCATATATACTGACAGCCAGGTATATCACCTATCCTGCCACGCTAGTAATATTCCAGCGCTTACGCACGTAGGCACACTTTTCTCTGGACCTTATGCAACAAGGGGCGCGAGACGTAGCCATCTCACTCAGATCGTTCTCACAGGGCTGCATCGGAAGCAACCGCCTTTTCATACTGTTACGTGGGAAGACGCAGACGACAAGCTATATACAAGTATATTTACAAGTGAATACGCTGCACTTGGCCAAAAGGCAACAGCCCAATCGCCTCCAATCGTCGTCGATTGGAGGCGATTATCCAATCGCCGTCGTCGTGTCCCACCCTGGCCTCTTCGTCATTGTAACTACTGGTCCGTAGCAATTTTCTAAGCCAGTTATCAATTTCAGTGCGGCAGCTTCGATTTTTGATGTCGATGATGACACCACGCTTACTGTAGTCACTGACACTAACGTTTCTATTGCGATGACTCGACATCGTGTGACCAGCTCCTCAGTGGATTTCTGACAGACAAGAAAGTGCTCGCAGCGCTGTAAATGAATGAAGGACAGGTTTATATGCGCGCCACGCGAAACTTAGACCGAAAAGCACGACCCCACTTGGCACAAACTACTATACAAAATAGCATATTTAAACGAAAGTTAAATAATCGTGCATAAGTAGAAGCGGTAATTAATAAAACAAAAATTTATACATATGTCCAAAACATATTGCAGAAAACGTTTTCCCGTATCTATATAGGCTTGTATTCACAAAAGCCTCTTATACGCTGGAACTGTCCGTAAGAGAAAATTACAGCCAATCCTGATTCTGGATATTTTATTAGCGAAGCGTGCCGGCCAAGGGTAAAGAGCCCTAAAAAATAATTGAATTCTAGGGTTTTACGTGCCAGCCCCACGATCTGATTATGAGACGCACGCCGTAGTGGGGGAACTTCGAATTAATACCACCTGGGGCTATTTAAAACATGCACCTAAATATTATAAGCACACAAGTATGCTTGCATTTCGCCCCATCGAAATGCGGCCTCCGCTACCGGGATTCCACTTACGACCTCGAGCTGCAGCCCATACGCCATAGCCACTAAGCTATCGTGATAGGTTCGTCTACTTTTTCTAGTGACCGTTTGTCATGTACTGCTGACTCGCCGCTCGATTATGTCGAAACAGACTAAACAAAATCGTGTGCGTTGTTTACGCCGATTTAATCGTGGTTATCTTTGTAAACGTAAACTAGCCGCACAAGGTCAGATAAACGGAAAGCGGCATCAAAATCTCCCGGAGTACTTGGTGCGGTGATAAGATCCGAACCCGTAGCATCGCCTCATAGCCTCTAAAGATTAGTCGCGAGCATGTAACTTGAAACTGTCAATTCGTCTGTGAAATATACATGTCCTTTTTACTACTTCAGGCGCACTTCTGTTTGCCTGTCATGCTGCGGTATCAATTAATGGCGCCAAGAGCCAAACTATGTTACATGTGATTGTCCTGAAATGTCAAGTCTCTGGAAAACAAAACAAATAAGCCTGTGCGAAATTGACAGAAAGGTCTAGTGTAGTGATTAACGCATTTGTGGATCGTGCAGCCACATTTTTCAGCTGCCCCGGTCTTTCTCTGTGTGCAATACGTGCAAGTATATCGAAGTTTTCAGGTTTTATTTAATCGAAGGTACACTTACCGTTCTTAACTTGAAGGAAATCTTCGATTTGGTAATTATTTGTTTTTAAGCGAACGTTCACCTTTCTTGATATCTTCCGGCGATATATCTGTCGTCTACATAAATCGTAATATTTTAGAAGTTTTTTAGTTGCCGCTCTTGATTTAATTTCTCGATGCTTTAAATTGATACAGCTTTAATATGTTTATGTTTTACACGGTAGAGTTTTTTAGAGCACACATAATGGTCAAATCAACACGGCAATCATCACTGTTTGTTATAAATCGATGTGGCCACCAGATTCAGGGCTGTCATGGTATGTGCGAAGCACTTCTGGAATAATCGTGTCCGCCTACGACAAACCTTCCGTCCTCCTAATGCAGGGGTCTTATATCCTACCCATAATTTTTGAAGTTTGCTTTTCTACACGACACCTCAACAGCCAACTGAGACAGGGCGTCGGCATTTGTGACGTGGCGGCACAGTGCAAGACCTCAAGGTCGTATTACTGCGTTCGCTGAACCAGCGGGCCAGCTTCTCAGTTGTGCATGGCATTACGGGCCAGCGCTTCTGGTCTGAGCTCTGACATATTAAGATGATGAGTCAGTGCTTGGAGATCTGTGTATAACTTGAGCTACCTTAGTGAGCTCCCTATCTTTGGCGAATTCTCAAATGAAGCTACTAAAGTGACCTTCCCGCAAGAAGGGAGAGAAAGAGAGAAATCGCTTTATTGGATCGCATATAATTCTGGCCAGCAGGAAAACTATGAAAGAGTGAATGTCACGCAGCTTTGACGCTCTGGAATCCTTTGCACCTACTCTTGGTGGCACCGTCGAACATTTTAATAATAATAATAATAATAATAATAATAATAATAATAATAATAATAATAATAATAATAATAATAATAATAATAATAATAATAATAATAATAATAATAATAATAAAAGTTACAGGGAGCAAGAAGCGCTGCACCTTGCAACACAAAGCAATATGCAACAAAGAACGGTGAGCACTTTCTTCTTATGACACATAAGATGCATGATACATCATTTCACTATTCAGTTAAAGAAAGTAAACGAAATGTGAACAAGATAGTTAAAAAAGCGAACTGTAACTGGGAATAATATTACGATAAATGGAAAAGAAAAATTCCGAAACAATTATATCACATCGCAAACAAAGTACGAAGTTTCCAGTATGTCCTGTTTTCTAATAGTATACTTTTATCATTTAAACTATTTAATAATCTAGGTAGTCTATTCTGCAGTGTTTGTAAACCGGAATTTCTTCTATACGTTCTAACTTTCCATGGTTCTGTGCTACGTGTCTGATAATTTGCAACATTTCCTTGTAAACTGGCTAAGCTTTGTAAGAAAGAAAATGTTTACCTGTTTGTAGTTTCTGTCCTAAGTGTTTTACAAAGAATAAATTCAAACAAATGCGTCACACGTATTACGTTATATTTGATGAATAGGTTTTCGATGTGATCATACATATAGGCACGTTTTATTTATTTATTTATACATACTGTCAATCCCAATAGGGATTATAACAGGAAAGCGCGTACTTTCAACAGTCCTAATGAATCTTTGTTGCAATTTGTGAATCTTATGTAAATTTTCACAATTTTCTTCCTTTTCCCAAGGAAACCCACCTTTGTCTAAAAGTATCCGCTTTTATTTTTATTTATATTGAGATGCGTCACTAAGGCTTTACAAAATTTTCACGAGGTGTCCGGTATTTGTCCCTGTTCTGACTGTGTGTACACTATAGAATGTCGTCGATGTAAACGTTGCAGAATAGCCTCAGGTATGGCTTAAAAACAGCGTTCACCACCTTCTGAAACCAGCCTGGTGTGTTTTTCAGCAAGGTGCGAGCCTATTATATTCATATACATCAAGCTAATAAATTATAGGTCTCTTTCTAAGGCGCAGTTGGCAGAAGCCCTCATCGAGACCAGCAAGGACTTGGCAGCCTCTGGTCTCGTTGATGATTTCGTCGATATGCAGCATCGGAAAGGGGAAGAGCTCAGTTTATTTGCGTATTCCGCCATCTTCTTAAGTCTGAATCTGAAGAAGCAAAGGGCGTTACAGATGGGAGTACGACACTGCCGACAAGCGTTTTCTCTACTCTTCTTTCGGCGAGAACTTCATCTCTCTAGACATGTTGTATAAGCCTTCCGCTTCACTACTATCACGTACGGCACTTCAAGCATTGATGTTGCTTTTGGGTAGCACCCAACACAATGTAGCTCTGGGTGCATTCGAATGTCGTTTGCTGCTGCTGTGGGCTTGCGGCTGTTTTCGCCAAGGATTGTAAAGGAAGGTGACCGGCTATCATCTGTTGCGACATGATCATACCCATAGAGATTTAAACGCAGCTCATCGTATGACTGGTCTGGACACGATCATTTGGTAGTTCACCTTGCTAAAAACGAGTGCTTTCACCGAGAGGCTCTTGCCCTGCCTCGTAATGAACCCTTGCAGGCTTTCGTTGCGCATTTGTCTATTTTCACGCTATCCGTACCCGATGACAGGACAATGCTTGACTATATATAGCTCTGGGATCTCGTAATTGTTTACCCCAATGATTCTCCTATCAACCAGATCTTTGACGTATTTTTCATTTACTTGCACGAGCAGGTATGTCGGCTAGGAAAGCAAATGGTTGTGACCACTGACCATGCCTAAACTTAACTGCTGCTTCACAAAACGTGTATTCGTCGAACTCTTGACTATAATGCAACCCAACTACGCGCGCTCTTGCTACGTCTGATTTGCTGAGAAGCTGACCACCGATTTCACCACCGTGACAGTAGAGAGTTTCTGATTAGGCGAAGCAAGCCGCACCAAGCGTTGGGGGACGCAAAGTCCAAAGTGTGGGCCCTTCGTATTCTTTTGTGCTCGCTTTGAGTTCTTTTGTACGCCGGTGGTTAGCGTCCCCCAACGATTGGGTGCGGCTTGCGTCTCCTAACCTAAAACTATCTAGTGTCTGTGCCATGCTTGTGGGAAGAGCCTAGCGGACGACATTTTCGCTCGGGGGGAGCTTGATGTGCCCGTGCATTTTAAACGCGAGCATTTTAAGTTGCGCGTTCTTCCTCCTTCGCATGATCACTAACACCAGAGCTGACGATTCTAATGCAGAACAAACGACGAAAAGCTGCAGAAATGAATACAAACACAGACCCACATAAAGTTTATTATAAAATGTCCTGCGTTGTCACATTCACTACACGAATCACGATACCAGATAGACCAAGTTTCTGGATGCTAGAAGAGCAAACGGTGAAAAGCGGCCGAAATATTAAAAACAAAGGCCCACGTAAAGTTTATTATTATTTTTAAAATGCCCTTCATTGCCACACTCGTTATGCATTACGAGATATGCCAAGTTTCTGGACGTAGAAGAGCAAGTCACGAATATAACAGGGGACTAACTTCAAGCCCAGAGTATAGAAGAGTGGGCAATACTACGATGACGATCGGCGGTTAGGTAGATTGTGACGTCGTGTGATTTCGGCCACCACTGAACATGAATATTTGTCGAGGCCTAACTGCTGATCACAGATTGACCACCGCAGCAACGATCTAATAATTAAAACATCGACAAGTACTTTTATGTGTTTTCTTCCGCTTCAATCGAAATGGCTGATGTATAGTTTCACGTGAGGATAATAAACATCAGCGGAAATCTCCACCCTCACTCGCCTTATTTCACACACTTTGTCTTTTTGTTGATACAGCTTGCATCACACTTCACCGACGCTTGCCTGACGCTTCCGTTCACTGGTTCCATGTTAGGTGTTGCGCATGCGCGCCGTCAATTGAATCCTCTCCGTACTATGACAGACAGCTGAGGTTGAGTGGGCCAACAGAGATCGCACACTCGAGAACCTGCCCCATCCTCACATAACACGGTGACAGAGCGGACACCGAGTGTCGCGCTGGCAAGGCCAGCAAGTAAAGAGAACGGCCGAGTGCGCATCTTGTTAGTGCAAAGAACGTCGCCGCGTGGGGACAGATGCCCATCATGACGCTTATTAGGTCATAATGCATAGTATTACAAAGCTATTTTCACTGAGCCAACTGCAAGTAGGGCGGCCGTCCGAAGGTCGGTGACGAGCGGTGGACACATCATCAGCGCGGCGCCCACGCCTTCTGCGCCCTAATCTGTCGCCGTGGCGAACGGACGACTCTATCAGGATGCGCGTCGACACGACAAACTCGGAAATTGCGCGCCAGGACGGTCGCGCGCCGCGTGGCCCCCGAAAGGCCCGGCGCCGGGCGCGCCCCGCGATCGCGCCAGCCGCTGTCGCTGCTGTCGCCGCGAGACACTGTCGTCTACTTCGTGCGGCCGGGAAATTGGCTCCGCGAAGAGCCATGGAGAAGGAGAGAGGCGCCGCTCCCGGCTTGTTCGTTGCAAACAAACTGTACCGCATCAGCGCATCTTTATTCTTTCGGCCCATATCCGAGATGCGCAGATGAGAAGAAAGAAAGAAAGAAAGAAAGAAAGAAAGAAAGAAAGAAAGAAAGAAAGAAAGAAAGAAAGAAAGAAATAACGCGCACCTTGCACCATAGCCTGCTCGACGAAGACCGATGCGAGCTCAGCACTCCTGCCGCAAAGCGGGGAGCGGCAGTGTCCATCTTTCCGCTCGCACTAGCGGAGGACACGGAGGACACGGAGGAGCGGCTTCTTGGCCCGTGCGACGCCTCGCGTCCCCTCGCTCGATACGCGGTGGCACATATCGCTCAGGGATTTTTCTTGGCAAGGACAGAAGACGAAACCAGTAGGTCTGCAGATCAATCAACGAGTGTTTTTGCTGGCGAAGCCTTCGACACAGTGCTCTGTAAGATGTCGAGCAACGGAACGTCGACGAACGCGCACGCCGCACCATGGAGTCACCGCGGCTGTTCGCAGAAAGGAATGCGCGTAAAACGCTTTCGAGTTGTGTATCAGCGTCGGAAGTGTTGTGTCAATACGAAACAGAAACGTTACTGCTACAGACACGATATCACTTGAATGATCGTTCATGTATAATCTACGAAAACAGTCGATATGTAAATCTTGTTCTCGCTCCAACTATGGTAATCGAAGATTAAGCACACAGACACCCCGATATTCTGAACAAATAGCCTGAGACTGCAGACCTTTTAAATGACGGTATTTCAGTGTGTGTGTGTTTAGGAAACGATGATAAAATAGCGGTTACCTTACGAAAGCCAATAAACTGTTTAATTCTGTGCACAATTGGTTAAATTCTAGCTGATTATTTTTAGATTCGTTTTTATTTCTTTGTGAAACACATTGATACGCTATTTAGTAGTTATGAGTCGTTTCTTTTGGCAACACAAATGTGTAATGCTATATTTCTCGTGTGATTTGCTAAACTGCGCATAGTTGTACACTCATGTAGCAACGTTGAACTGATGGCACAAAAGCTCAGTTGCACGAAACCACACTGCTTCTGTAAATGGCGGCACGGCGCCTTGTCAACTTGATCAATGCCTTTAGCCATTTCTCTAAAAATATGTATAAATTTTTTAAATGGAAGTTGGAAAATTCCTCTATGAGATTTTCTTTGAGAGCGCTGTGACTCCATGGGCATACCGTGATCTCACGAAAGGATGAAACGGAGAAATCCTTTTTTCTCGGCAGCCACATCAACCATCTTGATGAGGTTTGTTGCATTTAAAAGGCGTTGAAGTCTAGTAACTTTATGAGGAGAATATTCAAATTAAGTCATCATTTTGTTTAGAAAACATTGAATTCCTGAAAATTGCTATATTAAAAAAAAGTAACTCAAATATCAATAAGTTTACAACTTTGCAACTCCACAACAATAAAAAAAAATTGACAGCGCCATTCTCTAAACTACATTTAACACATCTAAAGTGGACAAAATTGATGTATTATACACGGACCTGAATATGCAGCTAATTGGAAAAATATATGCAAGACTCTTGGAAAAAAATGACCTTGTAAACATTTTAACAATTCTATTTAAGTTTTAAATTCATAAATCAAGTTTGTCCGCTTTAGATGCTCTATCAGATGCAATTTGCCAAAGTAGTAATATATATTTTTGGTTCAAATTAACGGATTTGTAAACTTCGTGCAGCTATTTTTTTAAGCTGTCCAATTTGTGTCACTTTTCCTTTAAAAAATTGAGCCGGTAAATCGTAATTATTCTTCCTACAGTTGCTGTATAATTTATCTTTCTGCGTTTTACGTGTACTTAAGTACATCAGGAAACCGGAGTTGCCCCGAGTCAATTTGTGTCTTAATAATTTTTTGAGTAATTTGCATGCCGTTATTTATTCCGAGAGCGCGGTGCGTTAATCATCTGACTTTGTGAATCATCTGATTTTATGATTTTGTTATTATCTGTGTATGTTGTTCTTATTTTTAGATGCCTCAAGGGATATTGATTGGTTTTTTCTGCTTTCTTTATTAGAATGTATATGAACTGCAATTTATTCTTTGTACCTTGTATTCAGATGTATTGTACGCCCTGCCTAAATCAGATGTGTTGACTTTGCTTGTTTTATTTATTTTTCTCCACTCCTGTAATAGCCCTAAAAAAGGGCTGACAGTATCAATAAAGAAAGAAAGAAGAAGAGCCAAATCTTCATCTAGAATACTAATTGTTTATAACAGCAGCAGTAGAACCAGCATATTGTACGCTATTATAGTAGTGACTACATTATTGCGATAGAAACAACATTTCGCCACACGCTTCGTCAAGGTGTCATAACTTTCCGAGAAAGATGCGAATCTCCCAATTGCCGGGTTTTGCTTGTGGGTAGTTACAGGAAACAGCCTCCTCGGCGATCCCTGACACGAACCAATCAATTATGTATCTAACTCCTGGGGTACCTTGCGTGGCAAGGCGTTAATTAGTAAAATCTACCTGGAAATGTGCCTGAGACTCCTCAAATCAGAAAGCGCAATCAGCAGTTGGTACTGGTTGAACATCTTGATGGGGTCGCGCGAACGACGACGACGCAAGGATAACACAAGGCTGTCCTGTCGTTTTCAGGGGTGTGCGAACATTCGAAACTTTCGAATAACGAATCGAATTCGGTCGTCGAATCGAATAGTCACTGTTTGTAAAGGCGAATATTTTTCGAATACGTTTCGAATATTTCACTACGTCCACTGCGACCATATAAACATAAAATTGGAGCAAATGTACGGTAAATTTTCACCCTCGCGGGCATAGTATAGACAAAAAAATTTCACCGACGATTACGATACTCCCTAACGCGAAATTTGAGCGCAGCTCTATACGTGTTATCATTTCGCGATATATTGGCTGGCGCGGACAATCTGTCTCGTGCGGCACGTTGCAAACGGAGCGAAGTGTGGCGCGAATGCCTCGTTAATCGGGAGATCGCGAGAGGCGGCGCGTTGGTGACGCGTGGGCGCGATTCACAGCAGCCGCCGCAGACAGACCTCCGCTCATGCAGTGCTTTGCTTACATACAGACAACGCGCGCTACTCTGGCGCCATCTCGTAGCGATCGTCGCCGCAAATCCGGTCTTGCGGGGCACTACGCTCTTCTTCTCACGCTTTCGCCATACCCTCCTCCTCCGCTTTCCGCCCCATGGTTCCGCTGCACCCTCCTCCTCCGCTTTCCTCTTCGCACTCTCTTCGCTATCGCCGTCTTTCATCTGCCGCTGCGCTCAGCTACAGTGTACTAGAATATACTACAGTGTACTACAGTGTACTATACAGTGTACTACAGTGCACTATAGCTCAGCGTTCGCTTTCATCCTTCACTGTGTTCGTTCGCTCGGTTACGAGCGACAACGCCGACGCCGCCGCACGAATGGGCGCCTAAGAGCTGCGCTCTATGTAACACGAGAACTTGCATACTGGAGCAGGTTACGTCACTTAGGTAGCCATACTTTACAGGCTGTAGAGCAATCATTCCCATTCTCTGAAGAGCCCTGTTCATGAGAAAAAACTACTTGTTTGCTCCTAATTCTCCATTTGTGCGTTTAATAAACAACGCTTCATAACGTGGTATGTAATGACAGAAACTTGCTAACCTTAAGAATACTGAGATGTGAACATCATTAATCGTGATAATGGCTATTCATTATTCGAAAATTATTCGATATTCGATTTGATTCGCTTCTGGCACTGTTTGATTAGTGTTGGATTCGGTCTCAAAAATCACTATTCGCACACCCCTAGTATTTTTCCTTCCAAGTGTCGTCGTCGTTTGCGCTGCGCCATCAAGATACACTACATTGTCACGAACAGCCACCGCCTACTCGGCGTTGATGCTGACCGGTACTATACGGTGAAGCCAGGGCGCACAAGAAGAGTGTACGAATCTACACGTATCGCCTAAAAGCGGCTGTGGTGGCATGTAATATTCCGTGGCGGAGCTTTATACGTAGGCAGTATATCGCTACCGCAGTATGCAGTCGCTGTCGTAGAGTCCAAGCTCGCGCTGCTTGCTGCCGAACGTAAGGAGTATAGGCCGCGAATGGACGAACACACAAATCCTTTGGCTATGTGCACTACCCAAAGCACATAGCCAGAGGACTTTCCGTTATCGCGTTCAATATAAATTTGCAAAATACCACCATAATCCCACCTTTGAACGACGGGCTTGTTGGGTGCAAATTTTACGAACACAGCACGAATTATAATACATTTGCGTCGTTTTATTTGTATAGGTTGTACATACTGTGTTCGTCCACTTTGTGCTCAAACTGCCCGTGGTTCCCGATTTATGGTGTCTTTCTTCCGTAGCTAATATTGGCGGGTCAATCCCCGCTGTGGAAGCATTACACAAAATGAAACCGATCGCCACTTGGCACGACCGATGGATGCAAACGGTACTGATTCATTTATTTATTCTTGATTTATTTATTAATGACGACCAGATGTTTGCGGAAAACTTGGCAGCAGATATGTCGCCGGCTCTCCACAGCGTTGAACTGTTGAAAGAATGAAATGATGGCGTGAGGTGAAACGAATATTCTTACATCGACTAAAAAGTTCGATACCACACGCTGAGCAGTCATATGCATAAAACGTATAAGAAGAATAAACAACCCTTTTCATTACAGGAAAGGAAATTCGTACCTTTTATCCCATAGAAGCAGCAGCGAACCTATAAGGCGGCAAGTTAATAATAGAGTCTCGCTCACAGACGCCACTCTCATATTAATTTTTAAAATGAGAATAAATATATAGCCCTTATTTTCGCAGCCGTGTGAACCTTGCTGCGCGTTTGCCAACTATAATGAAATTCGCGAGTGAAGGGAAGCTCCTTAGTTGGTACAATATTTTGCCGTGTCGCTCTTTTGAAAACGGGGCTTCTGCCAAGAGCTTTGCAACGGTGCCTCGTTTATCGTTTGACCCAACTGCTCTACACACCTTGAGAATTGAAAAGTCCTCACACAGCAGCTCTCAAAACGGTGATGCTCGCAAGCTCACCAGCGCTTTCTAGCTAGAGGGATGGCATTTCCTTGTCTCCAGGCGGCACACTTTTTCGTCGACGTATAGTATTGAAGAGTGGCCATCTAACACTTTTGTACGGAATGTTTTTTTTTTCTAGCATGGCGTAATAGTTGAGGCAAGTGATTGCTAAAGTAATAAGTAACTCTGTCCTGAAATTACCACCTGGATATAATTCGGCAACTTATAAAACTGCTCAGCGAAAGATTAATTAATAACATTGAAGTCAATTATGTTATCTACTTGACTGTGGATACCACGAATACTTAAGAAAAGAAACATTTGCGTGTTAGCTCATTTCACCGCCGTACTTTCATTTCAAGAATGCCTGCCCTGACGTCCAGACTATGCGCTCTCGTCAGAACGTATTGTGTATAACTTTGTGTTATGCAACGTTTAATCGGGTGAAAGCGCTTTTTTTACTGTGACTGCTTTGTTGTTGTTTTTTTTCAGCACAAAGTTGCTATCATTTTCGGGGACAATTATATGACAATTTTTTATACCTTGTGGCTATCTACGCACTTGCTGTTGAGTAAAATGTCACTCAAGGAAGTGAGAGAGAGAGAGAGAAATAGAAGAAAGGAAAGGCAGGGAGGATAACTAGACGCACGTTCGGTTTGCTATCCCTGCACTCGGGTAAGGGGATATGGGGATGAAAAGAGAGAGAGAGAGAGAGAGGAGATAGAGAAAGCACAACTCGCACAAGGTTCGCACCAAGTCTACACGCAGTCGCCAAGACCTGCCGACATCATGTACTGCAACAATGCTTTCGTCGCTTTCTGTGCCATCGACGCGTACGGCCATGGTCCAAGGATCTTCATTTCCAAAAATGGTCTAGGGTCCAGCCGGTTCAGTGCTGTCCGGAGAGCTTCACACTCGACGTGGGGACAGATACATAAGATGTGTTCAATGGTTCCTATAGTTCCACAAGAGTCGCAGATGGGCGTATCCCCCATTTCAATTCGGAACGAGTAGGTCTTTTTAAATGCCACCCCGAGCCAGAAGCGCCACAATACTGTCGCCTCAAAGCGGGAAACTTTTGATGGCACTTGTAGCTTTAAGGATGGGTCAAGTCTGTGAAGATGACACTTCGCGAGTCACTTTTGGAAGGGCTCCAATGGCGGACATGCCCGGTTATATCTGAAAACTTGTCTATCCCATCTGTCTTCGCCCTGAACGGGAAATAGAAAAACGGTTACTTACTGCTCGCCTTGAGTTCGTCGTCATAGCAAATTTTACTGCGCGCAAGGCTTCTGGATATTTCAGACGATTATGAGGTAGCACTGCCAGCGGACCTTACTTTCGTTCATTAAGCGGTATATATCTACTGGGAAGCATGCTATAGGCATTCCATATTATACTCAATGTGAGTCGCTGTGGGAATGACGATGACACATTACGCGTCTGTCGTCAACTGGTTGCTTTCACAACAGCCTGCGGGGTAAGAAAGCAAATAACAAAGGTGCGCCGGGGGAAGAGCGGGCGCCCCCGATCCACAGCGTCGCTGGCAGCACTTGGCAACGGTGAGAAAGCACGCGCACCATCCAGGTCGTCGCCGCATGCCGCGAACAACGAATCGAACAACCCACTTTTCGCGTATACGCCGAGAGCCTTGATTGGGTCCGAACCTGATCATATATGCCGACGGCCTGCAGAGAGCAAGCACAGACGGAATCGGCTCTCTACTTCTCGCCAAGGCAACGATCTGTACGGAGAGAAGAGGAGAAGCGGAGATTGAGAACGGAAAGCGGCTCGGTTGCCTCTCTTGCTCGGCTATGACGAGGACCTGATTGCGCGTTTCGTCTCGCATCGCGTGGCGGCGATAAAGATTGGCGAGCCGCAAGGAATGAGCAGTCAAGATGCGCTTATCCTCGACACGCTTGACAGTACGCGGAAGTTGGGTCCACAGAGCGAAACCGGTGGCGAGCGGAGGGAGAACGGCGCCTCGCCCATCAGCCGCGCGCGGGGCGGTATCGTGGCCCCTGCCGAGGGCGCGCGCCCCGGCGTGCAGGAGAGAGACACTCGGTTGCGGTAGTACTACGCCCCCGTTCGGTGCGCGGAACGAGAATAGAAAGTGAACTGGCGCCCCCCTCCTTCGAAATGGGCGATGACAGTCGCGCGAGCTATGGGAACAGGTTTCAACATTACGAGGAGACCAGGTGCTCTTAGGTGCGCGACTCCTCTTCCTCTTCCCACCGCGAGGGCGCGCTGCTTGGCCGGCCCTCTAATGCTCTCTCCAGCCTCTTTGGTATACTACAAGTTCCTGCTCATAGTGTTGCTTGAATTTCTTGATGATCGCTTCTGTATTATTTATTACTATCGCTGGATCGAACATAAAATGAGATTTTGGCGTCTTGACATGACTCCGGATATGCTTTGTGCTAAAGATGAACAAATAATGGATTGTTCAACAATGGCTAACACACCTGGTGTTTCAGTAAAAATATTAAGTAATTTTCAGGACTATGCAGTGCAATTAAACATAGGAGTCATTATTCGTGCCGACCTACAACATAAATTGTGCGGTAATCATTGATCACCTCTTACTAGTTCATTTTCTGAATAACTACTTTGCTGAACATGTCCGAATTGCAGAATTGAAATTACTTAGCGTTCAAGGTATGCCTACTCGGACGAAATTCGGAAATTTTTGCAAATTTAGATATCCAAGTTCTGCTAGGAAATACGTAGGTGTTTCACATAATTTTATCCCGGCGTATAGGGTGGCTTCTTGTAAATTACGATAATTTTAACACCGATGCACACCATCGCAAGGTGGCGGAAGGACATTTGTAAAGTGGTCCTAGTCTCGCGGTGTGGCCATGCCTTGAGCAATAACTGGCATCAATTCCGCAGTTTTAACTGAGTTTAGCTATATAGGTTTAAATAGATCAGGCGAGACCAATTTCTTTCCTTTATTAGTCATTGCTTCTCCTGTGCCAACCAGTTGAACGTAGCTGTTATAACTGAAGAAATGTTTAAGACACCGTACGTGGCTTATTCAGGCTACGTAATGGAAGGGGAATAGGTTGAGCTGACTAACATATGTCGCTTAATCACAAGTATAGCAGATGTAATTTTACAAAGCGCGCATGCGCAATGCTTGTTCGGTTGGTCTCATGTATAGTGCTCGTGTGTTGCGCCCAATTTAGTTTAATGGGAAACCAGTTCTGAAACTTCACGTGCCAACAGCAGCGGCGTGACATACAGCCTATGGAGTGGAGGAAACAGCATTTAGTAGGACGTATACTGTTGATTTCGTGTAAGCAATTCACCGCTAATCTTGAGGAACAAGCGCACAGCTTCTGAGCTAACAGGGTACCGATGTGCTATAACGTAGTAGCGCATGCGCTCCCCGTAACTCACATGGTCATGGCAGGCCATGGATGGAGCTTGGATGGACGCATCGGGCGAAAGCAAATGTTGATACAGGCGCGCGTGCGTTTATCGCTCAATATGTCGCGCCATTTTCGTGGCGTTCCTACTGGACAGCGTCAGCACATTTCAGTGTTGCACTGTCAAACTTCTGTAGGGCCTCCTGGCCAGCGCTGGTTCCCTGTATGTATATACAAGACGGTCGAGAACGAAGCTCTCTCCGGCTCACGGTCTCCATCTTGAGGCGCCTGACGGGTGACATCATCTCGTCAATCTGCGTGGGAAGGACCTGTCGGGAGATGGTGACGAGTGTGAAAGACAGACGTTTGCTCCTGTTTGTTACGTGATGGAAATAGACCTGCCGATGTTTTCTCGTGCCCCCCCCCCCCTCCCCCCTTCTTTTACTCTTTGTCTTTTATTAAAAAAGTGGCGTGGAACTATCCGCTTTAGTAGTGGTATAATACATGAAGTGCAATCGTGCTTTACATTTCAGGCACGCAAAGGTAAATGAGCAAACGAGTTTTTGAAGGGATCGGTGAGAAGCTTTCTTTGCGAATCCTCCAGGACTTTCCTGAACGTCACGTGACGGCTGGGTGTAGCTGTTGTCTTTCTGAATAGCTCGCACAAAAAAAAAAATACTTATTCGATGATGGGATCGAACTTCGGTCGCCGAGCACACCAGCCCGATGCTCTAACCATTAGGCAACACTTCTTTTTTTGTTTCATGGTATTTATTAGGAATATAAAACGTACTTGCGTAAGCTATTTACATTGCGGCCAAAACAGCCATAGCCATGTATACATGCACAAAACAAACACTTCTCAATACAATTATTACAGTAAACAGTACGTTCTATAAGACGGATGCAAAAGGATACACTGCATCAACAATGGATACCAGCCTGGTTGGAAGTCGCCTTGACCAAAAAAGTATTTCAGTTGTGAAATCATCCGAATGAAATGTGAATGCGACGATACGATTGGTTCAGCATTCCGATGTAACATGCGAGTTTTCGATAAACTGTGCACCGCCATAAGTATATATAGCAGCATGTCAAAAGGCACATCTTCACATTTAGGTGGCATAAGATATCGTATCGTATGAGGATTTATGTCAAGATCCTGTTTAAAAGTCCTTTGGAGAACGTCCCAAAACAATATGGCGTCCTTGCAATCAATAAAGCTGTGTTCTATAGTTTCCGGTATATTACAGTGACCACAGCTAATCGACGATACAAAAATGACTTTCCTATACTTAACCAGGCTTTAACAGGTAGCGTTTCCTTATGCACTTCGTAGAAGAATGTTTTGGAGTGTGGAGAAATAGGCATTTATATGAATGAAAAAGAAAGTGGTGCTTAAGAAATGACGTGCTTGCACGAGTCTGTATTAAGCCGCACTTTCTATTTCATTCACGGTACTTTTTACAGTGCACGCACTATTATTATTTCGCACCCTATTACCCGGTACTATTGCGCACCCTCTTCTTCCAGTGAAAAGTATTCTTTTGAAGAACTCCCTGGAAATGTAACAGCGTGTTTTTAGTGATATTAGGCCACACTCGCGTTTTTTCTTCTTCTTTATTGCATGGGAATATCAGCAATATCGAGCGAACATTATTTACATTACATATAGACGCACAGACACGAGGAACAAACGCACACATGCTACACAGTCCAATGAAAGTTCGAATACACAGGCAAACACAAGAGTCCAGATGCGAAAGCCACTCGGGAACGGGATCAAAGGTTTCGATCGCGCTATACTTGAGCAGCCTCTTCTCGAAAAAGTCGCAGTTTCGTCCCAAAGGCGGAGCATCAATTGTGATAGAAAATTAGTAGAACTATGCGGAGTAAGGAAAGTAGTTTTATCGGCTGCATAAACTTGGACACATTCGCTTACTAACTGAATTAACAAGCATGGTGTCAGCGCGCACAAGCAAACATGAATACATCACACTCGATGACCACAGACAACCACTGTCAAAACGCTGGCGTAAGCAAGTGCGGCTGCAGCAGCGAGCGAAGGTTCGGGCGGTCCATCGCTTCAACGGAAACTGAGCGGCGAAAGCACAGCGCATGCAAAGAGCCTAGTGGAGATCGCTTTCAAGATACGGTGCGCGCAACAGCCCGCAGCCGCGTAAACTACAAGTACGTAGTCGCGGTGGCAGAGTAGAAGCCGCACCCCCTCCTTCCCGCGCTGCCTTCCCTATTTTTTCCTTTCACGTGGGAGATTGAGTCGCCAGTTCCCCTTGCGCCCGGTCGCAAGATACGTATTTGGTGCCACAGCTAAACGTCGCCTCCCCTCCCTCCCTTCCTCCAATATCCCCATGGTCTTTCGTACGACGGAAAACACCGCGCTTGCTCTCCGCCATGCGTTCGCTCCGCATGAAAGCGCGCGTCTCTCGCGCGCTTTCACTCGCACACACAGCATACGGCGCGCGGCGACGATTTTATCTCTCTTGGACTTTACACGGAACCTCACGGCGACGCCGACGGCAGCAATCCGCTTGGAGTGTCCATTGTCGAGCGAGGGGGCTCGACGTGCCTGATAGTATGAACTAATAATATGAACAAATCATATGAAGTATTACTGACTGTCGTTTTGACAAGGAACAACCCAATACCGTAAAATGTGATAGGAAGTTATAGTTTGGTAGTTCTTTGTAAAATGCCCCAAAAATAAAATCTATCACGGCAAACAATAACACAGTGTTCTCTTATCTCAGGTTGGTAGCAAAGTCTACAATTTGCATTCCAGGGCACATATGCTCTTTTTCCTTGAAGCCATGTCTTTACTGCCAAGGTAGAAGTGCGCAGCTAAAAGAAAAATGTTTTCGCTGCTGGCGATGTACACATTCTACGGATACGGCGTAGAACAGACCAAATAGAGACAAAACAATTCACCGACGATTCTTGCCCCTTTGCCTCTACTAACCTATACAGTAGAATCTCGTTCATACGTTTTGGGAAAAAAACGCGAGAAAAAAACGTGCGATCCGAAGTGACAAAAAAAAAGTTCACCAACGATTACGATACTCCCTAAGGCGAAATTTGAGCGCAGCTCTATACGTGTTATCATTTCGCAATATCTTGGCTGGTGCGAACAATCTCTCTCGTGCGGCAGGTTGCAAACAGATCGAAGTGTAGCGCGACTGCCTCGTTAATCGGGAGGTCGCGAGAGGCAGCACGTGGTTGACGCGTGGGCTCGATTCACAGCAGCCGCGGCAGACAGACCTCCGCTCATGCAGTGCTTTGTTTCCATATATGGTATCGGTGGCGTCATCAGTGAATAGACGGCGCGCGCTACTCTAGCACCATCTCGTAGCCATCGTCGCCGCAGAGCCCGTCTTGCGCGGCACTACGCCTTTCTACTCACGCTTTCGCCATACCCTCATCCTCCGCTTTCGTCCTCGCACTCTTTTCGCTATCGCCCTCTTTCATCCCCCGCTGCACTCCGCGTTCGCTCTTTCATCATTCGCTGTACTCGTTCGCTTGGTTGCGAGGGACGCCGATGCTCGCCGCACGAACGGGTGCTTAAGAGCTGCGCTCTAACACGGCTTTCAGTATATCGGTTCAGGGAAAAGGTTATGCACAAGTGCTACATTAGTGACGTTCCATCAACGCTAAACAAGTATTCCAGAGGGAATCTAGCTTTTAAAGATAAAATCGTGTCAACAGTTTCTTTTAAGAAGCCTCATTACGGCAATTCTTGAACAACGCTTGTCATGACAAAAATAAAAGGCAGGAGGTGTGAATTAGGACGTGTTCGAATAACCGCAAGAATAAATTGATGACAGACGTTTTTAAAGGAAGATAATCACATGACCAATTGTTGCACAAACAAATGCACAAGACTGAGGCCTCCCTTCTCAAGTGAAAGAAAAAGGTCGTCCCTTCTCATGGCTTTCCATGATGAACACCAAATAAAACATGCAAATATTCTATGAAACTCCTGAATATGGATGCGAGAGCAGTGCAAGACCTGCAGAACATTCAGAAGCGAGAAATATATTGCATGCCTCAGCTATGGCAAAAATGCAGAGGTCACGTCCCTGCCATTTTGTCCCCTTTCGAGGGATAGTGGTTATCGCGGACGTCCATTGAGAACCACTGTTACGGAAGTTATTGAGAGGCACACCAAAATATTGCAGCGTAGACTGATTCCAATGAATATTCGAGAACGCAGACATAGTCAGAGCTCATGTCTAGCCAAAACCACCTACTTTTATCAAAATTCGCTAGCTGCTACAGTTTCACAGAAACACAGGGTAGTGTTTATACCCTCATCTATACTGGACTTATCGATGCAAAAGACGGTAATATCATCCGCATAAGCTAGAACTTTAACTTCCTTATCTGCGTACCTGTCTTCTTTAATGCTTAAGTTAGAAGACATAGTTAAGCAAAACGATTAAAAGTAAAGGCGAGAGTGGAAACAACCTGACGGGCGGATGACTGTCTTGCATTATATCTGAAAGGGAACGGTTCACAATTAACTTTGTGGTGTACTGTTTCTAACAAAGTGCTATACCATTGTATAATCCATCATCTAAATGAAGATGTAGCAGCCGAAACAAAAAATCAAACTCAACGTTATCAAAGGCTTTGGCGAGGTCAACCTGAAAACGAGCTACTTGATCCACTCAAGGACTGATCGTGCCATACGAATATTTGTCTGTATAGACTGTCCTCGAATTTCGCATGTGTGATGATCACCTACTAATTTAGAAATAACTCTCCACAACCTAATTGTTAGTACTTTTGCAAATATTTTATAGTCGACGTTACATAACGACAGCGACCTACATCCGTTTACTCTCTTATTGCTTCATTATCAGTGCTCTTTGGAATTAAAGTTTTGTGGCCCTGATAGAAAGAAAGAGGAAGCTCGCCATGTTTATAGGCTTCTTCTTCCTCCTTTCCTCTTTCTATTCACCCTTTCCCTTACCCCCAATGGATGGTAGCAAACCGGACGCTGCTCTTGTTGACCTCCCTGCTTTTCCTTCCTTGCTTTTTCTTTCTCTCTCTTTAAAAAGCTGCTCAAGAAAAGGACACAAGAATTCCTGAAATTTTGTATAAAATTCTGCACTAAGGCCATCAGGGCCCGGCGTTATTTCTTTTTTTTTTCTGCTGAGTTCCGGTTGCAAACTTCATTTCTTCCTGAGTTATTGGCCCATCAACGCTGAGTCGATCATCTTCTTGTAGTGTGGCATAAGGGAAACAAGTTGATCAGCTTTTTCTTCGTAACCATTAATGAAGCCTAGCTGCAGTGAGGATATTTTTATAATTATCTTCAAGTACGGTTCTCATTTGCGACGCTTCTGTGTATACAGAACCACCTGATTCAATTTGTAATATTTGCTTGGAAAGCGCGTATGGCTTTTTTTTATCACCCATAGCACGTTTTGTGGGCTCCTCATCTGTGAAACGTGTGCGGGAACGCACCAGTGCCCTGGGCCTCTGTACACTTCAGTCTCATATTTCTGGATTTGGGCCCTTAATGCATTTATCACATCCCATATAAAGCTTGGCTCTGGCTTTCGAAAGCTGCCGCGTGTGAAGTAGATACTAAAGGTGATATTTTTGAGCACTTGTTCTTTCACGTAGCTCACATGGATAGCAGTCGCTTCATATTTGACTCTCTTTGAACATTTCCCATTGAGCAAACAGTGGAGCTGTCGACATTGTGTTATCTCTAGTAACAATTCTTTGACCTTTGACCTCTAATATAAGACGCATGTTAAGTTTCCACTATTCCAAGTTTCTAGACAATTTACAGAACTTTCGCCGACCCTATGAAACAGCTACTAAACAATGGTCTGTGAAAAATACAGGCTTCACGGCTTAGTTGTGAATCTGAGACAAGAGATTTCTCGAAACAAGAAGATGATCATGTCGAGCATCAGAGACGCCTTGAAAGTGCGTAAACCGTGCCACGAAGGTTGCACGCTCCCACGTCTATTAGATTGCGGTAATCCATAATTCCTAAGCAAAGCAGCACTTGTATCATAACGATTCGTTATGTATGAGTGACCTCTGGCGTCCCAAACATAATAAAAGTCTCCCAACACTACCGAATTTCTGTCAGCGTCTAGGAGTGGAGCAAAAAGAGAGGAGGAAAGCCTTCCTGTTATTCACATTTATGGGCTTAGACTCAAATAAACCGCCAATTAGAGGAACGAAAAGGGAGGTCACAACATATAAAAAGGTATTCCCAATCAACACGCAGCGAAAATGAAGTGTGAACAATGCTTCCTAACTTACAAAAGGCCCAGAGGAAGCACCACAGGCTTGACTAACGCATGCCTTACAATCTGGAAGAAAAGAAAAGTTCACAGCGCAAGGTTGGCATCGCTAATCGACGAAACCTTGGTTTCTTGCACTGTACCCAACACCAATTTCGTGTTGCCTAAGCACGTGGAGTATCTGCCGCTGAAACCCTTATAATTAGGGTCCTTCGTTTTCGGGTTTTTTATGTTTTGAATTTTGGGGGTAAAAATCGGGTTCTATTTCGAAGGAATAAACCGTTTGAGAATGGGGTATTTTTCTTGTCTGGCATAAAAACCGCTGAGAAATGGGTGTCTATTGTTTGGCAGCCCAAAGTTCGGGGATTTTTCTCCTAACTGTACAAACGATTAACGCAACCAATAGTCTCCCTTTGGACACAAACGTCCTATTTAGGCGAGCGAAATCACTCAAAGAACATGAAACGGCAAACCGAGCTGCTCGCACATCATGCGATGAGCTCATTTCTACAAGTCCTCGTTGTCAGGATTATTAATATATTTAAGAAAACCACATTAACACAACAACAAATACAGACGGTTCTGGCGATTGTTCTTTTGTTCTCTCTGATTTTTTTAGCAAAGGAAAAAAAGAAAAGAAGAGAAATAGTGCACGCGGACATGCTTCGCAGGAGGTGGGTGCTATTCATTAATATGAGAATAATTAATTCTTGACATGCGTTATCTTGTGCATTAATTAGAAGCATTTCTGTGTCCATCCTAGGGAGGAAAGGGACCAGTTCGGCCTTTAGTCCTTGTCTTATTTTGCGGGTTCTCAGCACAACTCCTGCAAAAAAAGATGAAGTACCAACTATAGACGAATCATCCACTCTTCGTTCAATATAATGTGTTTGACTAAACATCTGCTCAATGCCACAGCTACCATTCGCGATGCGGAGCAACGTCATGCAGCGCTGCGTTCATTCGCTTCTCGTGCATTACCGCCGTTTGCATTATGCGACGTGCGGGAAATGCGATGCAATGCACCATTGATGAACGGAACACATGTATTACAACGCGGCTACTTTTCGCACAAATTTAAGCGACACAAGGCATTTACCATATTCACATATTAATAATATTCTTAATGTGGTATGTCTATGAACACTTGCTCGCAAAAGGTGCGGGCAGCGTTAATTAGTTTTGCAGCACATGAACGTATTATCCTTTACGAAAGGGCGAACTTCAGAGAGAAATCTGGTTTAAACTGATTTGTAGAAATATTGTTACGGAAGGCGAAAATCGGAATATTGGGCTACCCGAACCCGAAGGACCCTACGATAACCGCAGCCCACGCCCGTTGACTGTCGCTACACTTAAGGGAAAAGAGTGAAGGCGGTATAGCCATGCTGCT